>NW_026733173.1:0-205000 GCF_028476545.2 Physella acuta
GGGGCAAGGGGGTACATATGTCCCCGGGCGCCGACCTTAGGGGGCGCCAAAATGGGTTGTAAAAACAAATTAAAATGCAATTTTCGCTGTATTTTTGCAGTTTGATGGGGGGGGTGCACATCGAAAGTTTGAGGGAATGCAAATCGAAAGTTTGAGGGGGGATGCAAATTGAAAGTTTGAGGGGGGGATGCAAATTGAAAGTTTGAGGGGGGGGGGTGCAAATTAAAAATTTGCTCCCGAGGGGGGCGCCAAATTGAAAGTTTTTCCCCGGCGCCGGGAAGGGTCGCTACGCCTCTGGTTTTACCTCATGATGATTCTGGGTCAGTCTAGTTGTCAAGAACATTCATTTTACATATAGGTTTAGAACAGTTCAGTTTATGAACGTCCTTAAAAGTTTTGCAAGCTATGTCATTGTAATCACTTTTGAATGTGTTCGATTTTCTCTAAACTTGATTTGTCGGACCACTAACAAATGTTTTTTTTAAAATATAATTAGTGCTTTGGATGTTCCATTTGTTAAAAATAATATTTTAGATTATACCAATTTTTAAATGATATAAGTGATGATCGTTGGGTAAAAAATGTTAGTTAGAATTAGAATCTGATGTTGAAGAAAATAGGATTCGTTCTTATTATGAACGAACTGACATCTTTTGTGCATTTCAGAATTTGAAGAAATTTTTTTTTTGATTTGGTAAAAAAAGAATTGCACAATAGGCTTACATGTGATATAATTTATCGTGCTGACCACACTATCTTTTTATATACCGAGGTCACATAACATGTGAACTTAACTCCACTTGCCCTATGGCCCGTCTGGTTCAAAAAGGGAACTCAAATTCTCTAATTTAACATTTACTCAAATCATTGCAGAGGCGTAGCGATGTGGGGGGGGGGGGGGGGAAGAAGGGAAGGGGGGGATATATGTTCCTCGGCGCCGATTTTGTAAAAACAAATTAAAATGTCATTTTAGCTGCATTCTTGCAGTTTGAGGGGGGGGTGCAAATCGAAAGTTTGAGGGGGGGGGTGCAAATTAAAAATTTGCTCCCGAGGGGGTGCCAAATTAAAAGTTTGTCCCCCGGGCGCCGGGAAGGGTCGCTACGCCTCTGAATCATTGTGTTTTCACATTTCAGTCACTCTCTACTTGACTTATAACTTTTGTTCCCCTTCTCTCCAGACGCCCTGAGAATCTCCAAGAAATATGACTGCAGATACATCGAGACGTCTGCCGCTTTGAACCACCACGTGGATGAACTGCTGGTCGGGATCCTCAGCCAGATCAGGGAGCAGCTCACCCCCTCCCCCAACTCCCTCTCACCCCCCGGAAACTCCAAACACAGGTCAAGGTCTAAGTCCCCTGCCCGGCCATCACGGAATTTTTTCTCCAAGATTTTGGCGGGCACGACAAGAAGGCAAAATCTTGCGAGACTTTGTTTGTGCAGTAGGGGGAGGAGGGGAGGGATGGCGTGGTGACGTAGTGGTGGTGACGTGCTCCAGGGGATGACGTGTTGGTGGTGATGTAGTGGTGGTGACGTACTCCATGATGGTGACGTATTGGTGGTGAAGTAGTAGCGGTGACGTGCTCCATGGGATGACGTGTTGATGGTGACGTGCTCCATGGGATGACGTGTTGGTGGTGACGTAGTGGTGGTGACGTACTCCATGATGGTGACTATTGGTGGTGAAGTAGTAGCGGTGACGTGCTCCATGGGATGACGTGCTAGTGGTGACGTAGTTGTGATGATGTGTTCATGGTGACGTGCTCCATGGGATGACGTGTTGGTGGTGATGTTCTGCACGTAATGACGTATTGATGATAATGACGTGCTGCATATGATGACGCATTAGCCATGACGGGCTATATATGATGACGTAATAATGATGTTATGACGTGCTCTACAAGATGACGTGCTGGTGATGACGTGCGGCACGTAAAGACGTGTTAGAAATGACATGCTCTGCACTATGTTGTAACAGTGGTCAAACTGCAAGTGATGACGTGTATGTGATGACGTGCTTCACATCATGACGTGTTGGCAATGACGTAATGGTTATGACGTGAAGCATATACGAACGGGTTGTACATGCTATACAGTGGTAACGTCTCTAATGATATAGTGTGCTCCATTGTTGTGTGTAGATGTCTCGGTGTGTTGAATGGTGTGTTATTTTGAGTGTGTACATCAATGTTCAAAATACTGCTACAGCCGTACGGAGTGTCTTCCTTGCACTCTATGTAAGATATTTGAACTATGACCTTCAATTGAATTTAATGTTCTTTTAATCTTTGTTTTTAAAGTCAAGATTTTCAAAAATTGTACTGTTTTCATTCTAATTATTTTTGTGTTATTTATTATCATAATTGAACTACTGATTGTTTTTTTTTTTTAATTTCTTTATTGTTTTTTTTTTTTAATTTAAGTTATTATTTTTAAAATATAATTTATTTTATTTAAATATCAAAGTAGAATTTGTAAACTAGATTCACGAATTTTGTTTAGATCTATCAAACAAGGCTTTTGTCTGATATGTTCAACAGGAGTATGTTATCAAAAGCAGAGTTTGTTGTTTACACATGTTTCAACTTCCCATCATGCTTCATACAAGTTCATATCCGGGCAGTTAGATAAGCCATCGATTGGACATTAGATCGATATGCCAACGCCCACTGCCTAATCAATTACCATCTTGATATTTTTTTTTTTTTTTTTTTTTTTTTTTTTTGTAAATATGCAATTGAATTCAGTTGTTTTTAAAAGCAATTTTAAATCGAAGCAATACATTTGACTTCGTTGTTGTCGTTTTATTACCAACAATCCCAGTACCTCCCCCCCCCTCCCCCCGTCCTTTTATGCCACTTCACATGTGTACAGAAATGGGTTAATCAGCTTTTAATGGCACTCATAGCTAGGAAGTCACTCTAAACATCTGACCGAAGAATCAGTCTCTCCTGTGGACACCCCACTTCCCCGGTCACAACCCTATCTACCACCAACCAGCTAGCAATTTTTTTCTAGCAGACGATAAGACTGGTAGTGGCTAGCTCAACAGCTCAACTATATATATCTTGGTGTAAAGTAGATGCTGGTGTTCGCTGTTCTACGTGACAATATTATAGTAGACGACTCTCAAAGGTTAGGCCTCACACATAGATACACACACACACATCTATCAATAAACAAATAATGTCTAAATCAAATAACACACTCTACTTTCGCTGCTAAACACACCCCAAGATAGATACACACATAATAATCTTTCAATAAAAAATAATCTCTAGCCCATATGAATCACTTCATTTTCGCTTCCAAACACACACTAAGATCTATACACACACAAATCTATCTGTTAAAAAAAATAATCTCTAGCCCAAATGAATCACTGCACTTTCGCTTCCAACACACCCCAAGATAACTCTACACACACAAACACAATTCTATCGATGAAAAATTAATATCTAACCCAAAAACACACTCCGCTTCCACACACACTCCAAGATTGTCTTCACTTTCGCAATAGCACAAATCCACCTCGTTTTCGTTTCAATTTCTAGATAGAGTTATGATATCATCTGGGTCATGACATCTGGGTTATGACATCATCTGGGTCATGACATCTGGGTTATGACATCTGGGTTATGACATCATCTGGGTTATGACATCATCTGGGTTATAACATATGGGTCATGACATATGGGTCATGGCATATGGGTTATGACATCTGGGTTATGACATCATCTGGGTTATGACATCATCTGGGTTATGACATCATCTGGGTCATGACATCTGGGTTATGACACCTGGGTTATGACATCATCTGGGTCATGACATCTGGGTTATGACACCTGGGTTATGACATCATCTGGGTTATGACATCTGGGTTATGACATCATCTGGGTTATGACTTCTGTGTTATAACATATGGGTTATGACTTATGGGTTATGACATCAGCTGGGTTATGACATCTGGGTTATGACATCATCTGGAGGTGTCAGATTGGTGTACAGACATCCGGTGAAAAAGTGGGGAAAGGGTACCACTTCCCCCATTGGCACGAGCAAAGACTAAGTAACATCCACCCCAAATATTTTTACCAACACGAATATATTACGTTGATGTTAACTAAACTGCTGTCGATGAATTGTATCCATGCATTAGTTCCTTTCTTCTGAAAATATAAAATCCGTACTTTCGTCCACAACAAAAATCAGTTGTTTGAAAATATCTAATCTCAGAAAATACGTCATTTTTTTAGTTATAAGCTGCCTTGAAATACGGACACTTTTTTCTGAGAAGTCTTTAAGATATACATATAGGATATATATGCCTATATATATATATATATATATATATATATATATATATATATATATATATATATATATATAAATATTCATTTATACATATGTTTATTGTTTAAGATTTTTAGATAGATCTATACTTTTCGAAGAGGTCAGATATTGGGTAGCGAAGAGGCTGTTTTTTAGAAACAATGTATAGTGTGTGTGTGTTTGATATTTCTGTTACAACTTATAAATACTTCGGCTGACTCAGATTGTCTTCAGACTGCTAGCGAAATATTCAGGGGAGTGAACTAAGAAAATGTTTACAAAGAAATATTTAAGGGTTATCCTTGTTCTATACATAGCTGTGTATCTGATCTGACTCGTGTGAAAACGTACGTGTCTAGACAGTGTGTGTAAGAATGCGATTTCGTTTTGGCAAGCCTTTGTCATGAGTATCCTGCCTTATCCGTCGTATTTCTGTGTACAGTGACATAATATAGCCACATACATAACCAAATACTTGTACAATTGAACATGATATATATTTTTGTAAAGAATCGTGCTATTTTTCGACATTGTGAAAACTTGGCCAATCCATTTGTTGACGTCATCTCATATTCACCATTGGCACGATTGATCTGTGTAAACATATTGACAACAATGATTGAAATGTATATTATTGATTGATTCTCAAATTGATTTTGAACCATTCATTTTTCTTTTGCTTTGAATAAAATTTCGCTAAACCCTAAAGATGTATGATTGTTAATTTTTTTTAAATTCTAATTAATTTTTTAATTTTATTTTATGTGTGGACCCTCATATATGTTTATATTTGTTGGTGCGATGAGACGATATAGTCGAAAGGTTGAGAAAAGGACTGCTAACCCGAAAGTCTCGAGTTAGAATCCAGGTTCAAGTCCGAAGAATGTCCATGAGTTCCCCCAGCTCTCTACATGAGTAACGTTGGGGAAAGTAAAGACGGCTGGGTATAGTGCAGACCTTGAAAGAAACAGATGAACTCTACTTCACTTGCCCAATGGACGATCATGTTACATAAGAAACTTTGATGCTGGATTATGTGATACACACACACACACATATATAATTATATATACATAAATATATATATATATATATATATATATATATATATATATATATATCAAATACTGTAAGATACAGGGGGTGTCAGATACATCAGAGGAAAGGAACTTAAGTGTATGATACAGAGGTATGATGTTTAACACAGATACACTGTGTACTGTTACATACAGAGATGTCAGCAAACTCACGGGAGTATCAAAGTGAGGTTATCTTTTCAGATACTGAACAGGGTAATTTGTCTGCAAACTAGGTATGCCAAAACTAGCACACTAATTAACATTGTAAGTAGCTTACAACATTGTAAGCTACTTATTTCGTGATGTCCATTTAACGATTTTCTATCCTTTAAATTTAAAAATATATAATGTAAACTTAGATACCAAACGAAAGTTTAAAACCATTGCAGAAAATAGCCATTTTTATTTTTATATAAATCGAAATTTCCAATACCAATACTTCATAACTGCAAGCTCAACATTAATTAACAGGGACATAACTGTAAATTGTTACATAATTATGGTTACATCCCTTGAACGCTACTCTGAATTACGAGACAAGTAAATCTATTTGAGATACAGGCTTTGTTTTTGTTTTTAATTATTTTTATGTCAACACCAGACCAACTTTGTGTGGTGCTGTGTTGGAAAAGAAGGGGGGGGGGGGGGGGTTCAGCTACAGGTTTTATTGATATGTAATAAGTAGGGTTATTGAGAGGCAGTACGATATTGGTTTTTTTTACTGTGAGAGGCAATATATATTTGTGCTTAACAAAGGAGAGGCAGCAAGATATTTGTGTTTTTACAATGGAGAGGCAACAAGATAATTGTGTTTTTACAATGGAGAGGCAACAAGATAATTGTGTTTTTACAATGGAGAGGCAACAAGATAATTGTGTTTTTACTAGGGAGAGGCAGCAAGATATTTGTGTTTTTACAATGGAGAGGCAACAAGATATTTGTGTTTTTACTAGGGACAGGCAGCAAGATATCTGGGCTTAACAAAGAGATGCAGCAAGATATTTGTGTTTTTACAATGGAGAGGCAACAAGATATTTGTGTTTTTACTAGGGAGAGGCAACAAGATATTTGTGTTTTTACAATGGAGAGGCAACAAGATATTTGTGTTTTTACAATGGAGAGGCAACAAGATATTTGTGTTTTTACTAGGGAGAGGCAACAAGATATTTGTGTTTTTACAATGGAGAGGCAACAAGATATTTGTGTTTTTACAATGGAGAGGCAACAAGATATTTGTGTTTTTACTAGGGAGAGGCAACAAGATATTTGTGTTTTTACAATGGAGAGGCAACAAGATATTTGTGTTTTTACAATGGAGAGGCAACAAGATATTTGTGTTTTTACTAGGGAGAGACAATAAGAAATGTTTGTGTTCAATGAATTTGGCATTCATGTGAAGGTATCACACATTATTGTAACATACACTAATGTGTTACACACATACACACCTAACACAAGCACACACATGCACACACCTAAAACAAGCATACAATCTCTGTATGACAGGACACATATTTAATAAATGAAATAAAACAGTTTATTCCTATAGTACATGTTTCAGGTATTACTCCAAAAGACTTACTTCACACACTTCATGACTGTGAATAGCCAATCAAATCATTTATTATGGCATGCAGTATACAAATACAAAAATTGTAGGAATAAGTTCAGAAAAAAAACATTCCCCAAAACTATATACATTTATAAGATGGAAGATCAGAAATCTCACCAGACTAGAACAACTCTAACAAGCCAGATTTTTGTACAGCTAACTGCCAAATCTCTCAACAAAATAAATAAGCCTGTAAGACAAGACTAATATAAACTATTTAAAAAACTGACCAAATCTAATATTAATATTTTTTTTTAATTAATCAAGTCACAAAAATTCAATTATAATATAGGCCTACCTGCAAATTCAGTGTATAGCAAAAGTTGCCACATAAAGATTTGTATCAACAACCTTTGAAAAAAACTAAATTGGATTTAGTGACTAAATCAATTAAATATTCTTAATATTCACAGACCTTATTTATGCATTCAAATATGCTTTTAAATTACTGGCTCAAGAATTTTAAATAGGGTTTCTTTCAGTCATTTTCTCCAACGGGGTGGGGGGGGGGACACTTTTATAATTTTCATGTGGGGGGACGGGGACTGGTTAAATTTTATATTTTCTAAATCAATAATATATTTTTTGTCTGTGGGGGAGGGGAGGGAGAGGTGGAATTGCAAAAGAGGAGGGGGGGGGGGGGGTGGTCTCTGAGAGATGCTTGAAAGAAACTCTATTTTCAAATAATATACAAACTTTGAAAAACTAAGTATACTGAACTGTAAATCATCTAAAAAATTTAAACAGAACATTTTTTTCTGACCTTTTACAAGACAAGGCATGCAGCAGAAGGCCAATTGAATAAAATGCAGATGTTTGTAACAAGCTTTTATAAGTTCTGGGTCTATATAAGTTCTCGTTATAAGTTACAGACAATACAAAATAATATGGAGCTATCAGGTTTCTTCACAACAAGTATACGGAAATAAAGGGCAATATTATATAACCTATTACAAGGACATGCATAAAAATTTAGAAGTAAAAAAAAAACTTACTCTTGCATGTACACTGTGGTAATATTTGGCATCAGTTCTTGTATAAAGAATAAATAATGAGGAAAAAAATCAAAAGAAAGGAGTGAGCAGGCAGAGTATTTGTAGAGGTATTTTTTATCAGAGATCAATAATTAATTGAAATGTTGTATATTTTTAACAGGTCACTGATAGTCACTGTCTCCTCCCCCCCCCCCCCCCCCCCCAACACCTTTATTTAAATCATTCAGAATCACCTCCCCTCCCCCATCCCAAATACTTAACTGATACGAATAGAACAGTTCTAGCAGTCCTTGAATAGAACAGTTCTAGCTGTCCTTGATAGTTAAATTAATCCAATCTCAAATGGAGCATGTCATCCCCACCCCTGGATCATGTGCTATCCCACCCCAACCCCGAACAAAATAGAAAAAAGAAACTATGTTAACCAGTCCACCGTCAGCCCCCCTCCCCCAAACCCAGAAATTTTAAATGTCTGAATAAGTCATCGAACATCATAGAATTAATTAAAGCAGATAAAGAAAGATTTAGTGGAAACAGATTTAATAAAAAAAAAACTAGCTGGAATTGTGTGTGTAACCATTTCAAAACTAATATTCAAGATTTGAGTGAACTAAAAATTAAACTTATAGGACATGTACTGGCACAGAAAGCTTGCTGATAGCAGGAATACCATACCACATTGACACCATGCCAAATAAATATTTTAAATTACAGGTTAAAAATAAATTCACTTAGCAGAGTTGTATTTCTCTTATTTTGTGCCAGATAAATATTTTAATTAACAGAACTAAATTCAATTCAATTAGCATAATTACATTTCTCATAGTTTGTGTCTATTTCTAGACAACTATTCCCAGAATTGTATTTTCTTTGATTTTCTATTAATTCTTTAAATAAATTCAGCCAGATAAATTTATAAACTACATACCAAAAATTAATATTTAAATAAAATGAAGCTAACCATGCTGATTGGTGTCTAAAATGTCAGTGTTCTGGTACCTCAAGGCTTTAACAACAGCATCAGGAACTGGCAGGGTGTGCATGTCCTTGAAGCTGAGGTGCGTGCAGATAAACACGGTCCTGATTACATCCAGACAAGACATGACCAGCCTTGGCACCTCGTCCAGCCTGTGCCTCAACCTGGCAGCCAAATCAGGACGGACCAGACGCAGCGCCAGCTCCTGGCTCACCAGCTCCTCCCTTTCCAGCTTCGAGAACGGCCTTGACATCTGCTCACACAGGTAAACCCCCGTGTCGAACCTGTCAAATTTGAAAGCTTTTCTAAAAGCCCTGTGTTTACCGAAAGCCCTGGCGTAGATGTCTGCACCGTAGGAGAGTAGAGTCTGGCATAGCTTGACGTTACCTGAGCTGGCAGCAAGGTGAAGGGGGGGATACGCAGCCGGGTCCTGGTACAAATGGACATTAACAATACAAGGCTCCGTGGCGAGAAGCAGCTCAACGTATTCAATGTTCCGGCTAGATATTGCTTTATCTAACGGACGCAAGCGATTAACATTTGGTCTGTCTAGAGAGGTGGACAGGTTAATTAACTCACTGATGACCGCGGTGTTGCATCTGTCAGCATAGTGAAGAAGGGAGTTAAACGCGTAATCCATATGAGATGATAGGAACCCGCTTGGGTATAATTCAGGGGACATAAGCGATGATGCAGCGTCGTTGTGCCCTTGCTCTAAAGCAAACTGGAGAGGGATTTTCCCGATGTCGCCACTCAAGAGGCAAGGATTAGCACCATTGTTGAGGAGTAGCTCTACTATATCCTTAGAGCCAACCCCAGCAGCTAAGTGCAGGGGAGTTAAGACATCATCGTTAGCCATGGATCGCCTCTCAGAGTACCTGATACTGCTCTTCACGTTAACACTGGCACCTTTTTCTATGAGAATCCGACACACATGCAACAGATCACACGCAGACGACTGGGAAATATTTTTATCTCCCCGAAGATCCAAGCACTCGACTAGAGGTGTTTTTCCGGCTTCGTCAGTGGCATTGACGTCTGCGCCCAGCTTTAGCAGCAACTGCACCATCTGGACTAATCTCTCAGATGCCGCAAGGTGCAAGGCTGTGGTTTTTCTCACCTTCACAGGTGCATTTATGCTCAGGTTGCTGCAAGCGCTGTGAACAGAATCTTTCAGCTCATCACACTTATCTACCAAGTAGGAAGAAACTTGAGTGTCTGGAAGTATATGTGAGCTTAAAATTTCCGCCGGAGTCTGGGGCGAGAATAAAATCTGAAAGAACGGGAGGAAGTTTGAACTTGCTGCAATGTGAAGTGGAAGATACCCTTGATTGTTAGCATGGTGCAACATTTTCTGCAGCCAGCGAGATGCTAAAACTGCTTCAAACAATGACTCCGATTTCTTTCTCACAATCACATGCAGGACTGTGTCTCCGTTTTTATCAACAACCAACTTCTCGGCCTTCTCCAACATTTTTTTAAAAACTTTCTCAAAACCTGATTTATCCACTGCCCTGAACAAAGCCTTGGAAGTGATGACATCAGCGGACTTTAAACCAGGGAATTTAAGTTTATTAGGGTCAGCGTGGGGGTCGCAGCCGCATCGCATGAGGTACAGGGCAGTATCCGCAAGCCCTTTGGCGATGGCGTGAAGTAAGGGTGTAGAATGCTGATGTGGACACAGGTACCAGTTGAGGGCATTCGGGCAGTGGGTGACCACAGCAGGCCGGACCAGTTCGTTGATACACTTCTTGCATTCATCCACCTGGTGGTCGTCTATAGCTTTGGCTAGTTGCTTTTGTTGTTGTATTATGTCTTCCAGAGTGGCCTGCTCCTGGGTTTTTAAAAATTAGAATTAAAGTTAAAAAACAACTTCATGAATACTTAAAGCCACAGAAAATGTATTACTAATAATCATTTGTTAAGTAGGTATTAAGAAATAAGATTAAATTTTGAAACTTAAATCTAGAAGTAGGTTTATATTTTTTTTAAATCATTAGGCCTATATTAACAAAATTATACCAGGTTAAAAATTAACAAAATACCAAATCAAATGTGGCTAAGCAAATTAAAATTAGGTTGAATTCTGGGTAGAAAATGTAATAAGCAAGAACTGTCACCCCATGTTATTAAAAGCCATATTATGTGAGCAGATTTAAAAAAAATGAGTGGACAAATAATTTACAGTTGTTTCCCTTTGTACTTAATCCTGCTTAGGTATGTTATTTTTTATTTGGATAAGTTATTTCCAGAGTTTCTCACAGAGTTCTCTCTTGAGAAAAATGTCTGCAAGTCAACTGAAAGAAACCCTGGTTATTTATTACATCAGCAATACTGAGAAAAATTACCTGACCCCTGTGAATGATTGAATTAATAACTATTGTATTATTATATTAAAAAAAGGCTACCATGTCCACTATATGAAAATGTAAATAGTAAATACTAGTAAATAGTCTAAATACAAATCCTGTCAGGCCAATATCTGTTGTTTAACTTTTAGCAGATAAGTATTAGATTGCTGATTTACCAGCTTCTAGATCTAGATCTGTACTATAAAAAATAAATGTAATCAAACTATTAGACTGATAATAGAATTTTTATCTAGAAACTAAATTTAGTTAGGCCTATTGGTCATTCACAGTCACACACTCCAACCCCAATGTTTACATTTGTGTAGTTTAGTCAGTTTAGTGTTAGTGGGTGAGAGATGTGTTTGGTAATTGTATTAGTTAGGCCTTTGGGCTGTATTATTTTAATAAAATGTACTGAATGCACTTATGTATTGATTCCATGCCTTGACCTTAAAAAAAAGAAGACTAAATCTAAATTTAGTTAATTCTATCTGCATATAGATTTATCTAGGAGACAGTAGTTACTAGATCTATAGCCTACACGTAAATACACTAGTACTACTATAGTTTTACTATAGACTGTCTATGCTATAGCCTATAGGCCATTTTATTATGGTTAAAACTTAAAAGTCTAGAGTTTACTTAGCTGCCGTAAGGGCTAAAATCTTGATCTAGATTTAGAATACATCTATCTAGAAGACTCGAATTCTAGTAGAGATATACATTTTGAGCCGTCCTTTTAGGATTTCATAGTGTCAGCCGCCAACCAATCACACGCGAGCTTTCTTGTGTTTTGGTTGGCAGCTGAAGTAACTCTTTTTGGAGCTAAAAAGGACCAAAAAAAGCAGTTTATTTTTTCTCCATGCAGAAACTAAACTGATCCTTAAATAGTACTAATATATAACTAAAAAAATTATAGACAAAGTGCTATAGCATCATACAGAAAATGTGTAGTATCAGTATATAATAAATTAGTTCATTAACAAATTAACTATTAATAATGATAATGAATAGTTTGTTTCGGTTAAGTTAAGACATGACACACAACACTGTGAGTGCGTGGTATGTGGCTGAAAGGTGATTGTCCAAATTATTGTTTTGAGTTTATATTTAACTCAATGCAACAAGCCCACCCGTTGGTTGAGGCCAGGCCGGGGGGAGGTTCTGTCCCAGATTCAAAGGGTCGACTCAAAATATCATCGCTAGATCTAGATCTAGTAGAGTTAAGTAGAGTAGATTACTTTTACAGATGTCTTAGTAAATCTAGATTTAGACAGATTTTAGCTTTAGACTAAACTAAACTAGAAACTCTAGGTTAGTAGTCTAGATTTCGGATGATTATAGATTCTAGTTATAGATACCGGTGTCCGATAATAGACTCCTCCATAAAATAGGTGTGTTGGGTTTGTTAGTAGTATTGTAATCTCGACTAATTTTATGGTTAAAAATTAGGGTTAGGCGTATGATAGAACCAGGGTTGGGGTTAGTATTGAAATTAGCCAGCCATGTGTGTATTATTTAGTTAACTACCAGTAACCTAACACCCCTTTTTTAAAGAAGCTTCCATTATTATTATCGGACCAGTAACCTAACACCCCTTTTTTAAAGAAGCTTCCATTATTATTATCGGACACCGGTATAAATATTCTCCCTAGATTTCTAAAATTAGATCTAGATTGAGAGATTACAATCTAGATTTAGAGAGAAGTCTAGAGTCTAGATTAGATTAGTGAATAGTAATAGATCTAGTTGTAGTTAGATTTTAGATTTAAAAAAACTAAAAACAACTTTTTTGATTTTCTAGATTTCTAATTTCTACTTTTTAGATTCTAGATTACTACTGCTGTCCAGTGTCCATCAGTTAAAGAATTGATCGTCAAAAATCGTATAAATATAAAAACCTCATCCATTTCTTGTTAATGATTAGGCTGTGCATGAATTATAATAGAAATTCAGATCTATAATTATTGAATAATAAATAACAACAAAAAATTCAAACACTCAGTAGTGCTAATCAAAATCAGCTGTTAGTAATCTGGTTGCACTAGCTACCGAAAATCAACAGTTCTTAGATAAGAGGTGCAAGCATTAAAAATTAACCTTGAGTAAAAAATGTAAGTCTATTTAATAAGTTGTCAGTAGACATGCTAATAACTTATTTTTATTATTTTTGCATCTCTAAAATAATCAGATGCCTCAAATATAGATTTTCAAAATGAACCAGGACGTAAATGACTTAATTAATAATTGTACTTTTTTAGAAGTAAGCCTAAATGTAAAGACTAGTAAAGATAGTGCTCTGGTCAAGATTGTGTCGTTTTGCTCCATGGCATCAAACTGAAACAAAATAGTCAAAGTTTAAACTGAAAATAAAGCTTAATAGCTAAGTAGACCCCCCCTCCCCCGAAGAACGTCTACCGCCCCCCCCCCCCCCCCCCGAAAAAACGAAATGGAATTTTATATACAAAATATATACTTTTACCAGTGTCAGTACCTTCCCCCTCCACGCCCCCTCTCACCCCCCCCCCCCCCACGCCCCCTCTCACCCCACCCCCCCCCCGTAGAAAAAAGTCTGGAAGAAACACTGATCATAATTAATTACTGCCAGTGTTTCTTTCAAGCATCTATTCGGGGGTGGGGGTAAATCTGTTTAAAGTTCTAATTTAGTCTCGTTTTCAAGAGTATTGTTATTTCTTCTTTGTTACTTTGTTAATAACATATCTGTTTTCGTGTTTTGGTGCCCAAGCTAAGTAAGTGATGTGTAGTGCTGTTGGTCAATTTATGAAGAAAAATTAAGGCAAACATTACTTGACGATGTTGTATTTATAGTTTGTTTGTTGTTGGGGTTTTTTTTTTGGGGGGGGGGGGGGGGGGTGTAAACCGCGAATGCAAGTGTTGTGCTCTGAGATAGGTTTAGGGTCACGGTCAAAGGTCAAGTACTACTATAGACTTCTCACAGGGAACCCAAAGAGAAACTACTCCAGTTGGCTTGATTAAGATAAACTGATACATTCAATGACACTACGACAATCTTAGTAGGCTATATAGTAGAAGATTTGAGTAATATGTGTGAAAGGGGCTTCATTTTGAGTCAGTTCCCGTTGTAAAACCAAGGGGGGGGGGGGGTGCTATGGACAGGGAGAAATAGCAAGCGTCCGTACCTCGCACAACTCGTGTGCATCTATACAGAGGCGTAGCGATGGCGGGTGCCGGGTGACACCATTTAGGGGTGGGGGGTGACACCAAGGCAAAAAATAGCAAAATATATACAGAAAAATAATAATTCCCCTGAATTAAATGATTAATTAGAGTGAGTTAAATAGTCTTTTAAGAGCACAGTTAACAAATCCCGACAAGGGTGGAGGGGGGGGGGGGGGTAACACCATGACGTAAACCTGATAATGATAGAGAAAACATATGCTACATCCAGCTGTATTTATAACCGACTTTGGATAAAAATCGTTAGTATTATCTGAGCACATCTGGGGGGGGGGGGGGAGTGAGGGGGTAAGTTACATCAACTCAACGTTGCAAAATCTGCCTGAGGAAAAATTTTCGTTGAGAATCGTAATAACCTATGTGTTAAGCCATGTATGAGTTTGGGGGGGGGGGGGGGGGGGTAAAAATTTAAATACATTCAGAAAAAATATTTGAATACAATAACACATGCGCATACACATACTTACAAGTGTGTATAGTGTATGGTATATATATATATATATATATATATATATATATATATATATATATATATATATATATATATATATATATATATATATATATATATATATATATATATATATATATATATATATATATATATATATATATATATATATATATATATATATATATATATATATATATATATATGTTTTTTTCTTACGGGGGGGGGGGGTGTTAAAGAATTGATCATTATGTGCCGCAACGGGTGACACCCGACCTCGCTACGCCACTGCATCTACATCATAGGTACATGAAGATTCCAATCACTAGATGTAACCTAATTTAAAAACAGTAGCACAACTATTGATATTGTTCTCATTCCTTTGGTTGTTGTTTTTTTTTATCGTCAGCAATAACTTAAATGTGTACGATAACTTTCTTTACTTCACATCATTAAAACAAACAAATCGACTCATGCACGTGACTTTCTCGCTGGCGGCATCGTCCATAAATAACGTCACGCTCCGTAAGACGAATGTCCCTTTACCTATATGCACAGAAGTCAGACCTCCTTAGCGCCTTAGTAATTTTAGCTCATCCCGACCCTCAACCCCTAGTTGTTATTTTTTAAATATTTTTTTTTCATTTTTTTTAAAAATACGAATAAAGCTGGGTGGAGGTTGATTATATATTGATCAATATTGATCAATATGTATGGCGATATAAAAACTTTCTTTTAAAAAAAAATGCGAAATAATTAAGTGCACTATTCACTGCACGATGAAGTCACACTTTCCCAATACGCTACTTCAGAGGCGTAGCGAGGGGGGGGGGGGGTGGGTGGGGGGGGGGGCGGACCGCACCGGGTGACACCATTTAGGGGGGAGGGGGGGTGACACCAAGGCAAAAATTAGCAAAATGTACAGAGAAAAATTTGAGGGGGGTGCAAATCGAAAGTTTAAGGGGGGGTGCAAATCGAAAATTGAAAGTTTGTCTCGGGAAGGGTCGCTAAGTCTGTGTGGGGGTGACACCATTAAGTGTCGCACTGGGTGGCACCCGACCTCGCTACGCCACTGCGCTACTTGCCATGATTGTGTCAAATATTTTCACCGCAGTCTCCCAAGGACGATCTACCTGACACCACTCTGGTAAATGATATGAGAACCTCTGGTTCACGCTAAGAAATTTCACATTTTATCTCTAACCTTGTTGACTGATCGGGGATACGCTATCACAATCACATATTGGTGTGTTCGTGGATGTGGTTGGTGTGTTCGTGGATGTGGTTGGTGTGTTCGTGGATGTGATGGTGTGTTCGTGGATGTGATTGGTGTGTTCGTGAATGTAATTGGTGTGTTCGTGGATGTGGTTGGTGTGTTGTTGGATCTAATTGGTGTGATCGTGGATGTAATTGGTGTGTTCGTGGATGTGGTTGGTGTGTTGTTGGATTAATTGGTGTGTTCGTGGATCTAATTGGTGTGTTCATGGATCTAATTGGTGTGTTCGTGGATGTTATTGTTGTGTTCGTGGATGTGGTTGGTGTGTTTGTGGATGTGGTTGGTGTGTTTGTGGATGTGGATGTGGTTGGTGTGTTCGTGGATGTAATTGGTGTGTTTGTGGATGTGGTTGGTGTGTTGTTGGATCTAATTGGTGTGCTCGTGGATGTAATTGGTGTGTTCGTGGATGTGGTTGGTGTGTTGTTGGATTAATTGGTGTGTTCGTGGATCTAATTGGTGTGTTCATGGATCTAATTGGTGTGTTCGTGGATGTTATTGATGTGTTTGTGGATGTGGTTGGTGTGTTTGTGGATGTGGTTGGTGTGTTCGTGGATGTAATTGGTGTGTTTGTTGATGTGATTGGTGTGTTTGTGGATGTGGTTGGTTTGTTTGTGGATGTGATTGGTGTGTTCGTGGATGTGGTTGTTGTGTTCGTGGATGTGGTTGGTGTGTTTGTGGATGTGGTTGGTGTGTTTGTGGATGTGATTGATGTGTTCGTGGATGTGGTTGGTGTGTTCGTGGATGTGGTTGGTGTGTTCGTGGATCTAATTGGTGTGTTCGTGGATGTGGTTGGTGTGTTTTTGGATGTGGTTGGTGTGTTGTTGGATGTGATTGGTGTGTTCGTGGATGTGATTGGTGTGTTCGTGGATGTGGTTGGTGTGTTCGTGGATCTAATTGGTGTGATCGTGGATGTAATTGGTGTGTTCGTGGATGTGATTGGTGTGTTCGTGGATGTAATTGGTGTGTTCGTGGATGTGGTTGGTGTGTTTTTGGATGTGGTTGGTGTGTTGTTGGATGTGATTGGTGTGTTCGTGGATGTGATTGGTGTGTTCGTGGATGTGTTTGGTGTGTTCGTGGATGTGTTTGGTGTGTTCGTGGATGTATTTGGTGTGTTCGTGGATGTGGTTGGTGTGTTCGTGGATGTGGTTGGTGTGTTCATGGATGTGGTTGGTGTGTTTTTGGATCTAATTGGTGTGTTCGTGGGTGTGATTGGTGTGGTCGTAGATGTGATTGGTGTGTTCGCTTATTCTCGTAGATGTAACTTGTGTTTATTTCAGATATTTTTCTTCGAGTGTGTGTGGGGGGGGGGGGTTGAAATTTTAGGGGAGAAGAGTGGGACACTGGTAAAAGTATATACATGATTTATGTATAAATTCTATTCCATTGGTGAGGGGTGGGGGTGGGGTGAAGATCGTTGATGTGTTTGTCGCCCTTCTATTATAAGTGTGTGTGTGTGTGTGTTGAGACCTACGTAAGTGTAGGCCTTTAATTATAATTGTACAACCCTACACCCTTATTATAATGTAAGGCCCATTCGTATATGTTATGCCTATGTTTATAGTTATGTGCTTTGAATTACTGAGTGTTTGTTTGGGCCTATATTAGTACAGTATGCGCATGTGTAAGGTCTATCTCCAGTATGTGTATGTATAAGGTCTCTGTGTATGTGTATGTGTAAGGTCTATCTGTAGTATGTGTATGTTTAAGATCTCTGCTGTATGTGTATGTGAGGCTGGTGCTTCAATTCTTTCCTCCCTTACAATGACTGAAGCCGCTGATTTGTCGTAGATTGTCAACAGGTTTGACCTACATCAATCAAGTGGCTCTTTAGAGACTAATAACACTACAAGCTAGAACTGATTTCTCCCTTCCTTCCTAAAATACGTATCACTCTCGTGACCGTTGTGTGTACCTTGTAATTTTTTTTTAAGGTTTATGTTAGATCACTTGATTTCTATAATTAAGAATACACAGGAGACTTCATCGAGTTAACTCGTGTATATTATTATTCACAACAGACAGCTCAGACGACACATCTTGTCTCGAATTCACCGTCTGATATCACACTAGTTACACACCGTAAACAGACTGAACATTCAAGGGACTTAACTGTGAAAAATATACTGCAAGGGTCGTATTACTAACCCAACATCACATTACAGTGTATAGACTATTGTTCCGTTTTATCCACACGGACACAAGATTGAGCTCAGTGAATGTTTATTTTTAGCGTCAGTCAAGCGTGACGACCGCCGGCTGATGTCCCATGTCTGATAGAATCGCGAGTGTGTAGTAACGCACGTAGTCAGTGTTTGTGGACTGATGCTTGATGATGATGTGGGTTAGTGACCCGCTGTTTATCATAGTTGTTTGTTAGTGAATGTGTTTATCATAGCTTTGTGTTAGTGAATGTGTTTATCATAAATGTGTTAGTAAATGTGTTTATCATAGCTGTGTGTTAGTACCAGCTGTTTATCATAGCTGTGTGTTAGTGAATGTGTTTATCATAGCTGTGTGTTAGTAAATGTGTTTATCATAGCTGTGTGTTAGTACCAGCTGTTTATCATAGCTGTGTGTTAGTGAATGTGTTTATCATAGCTGTGTGTTAAGGAATGTGTTTATCATAGCTGTGTGTTAGTGACCAGCTGTTTATCATAGCTGTTTGTTATTAGAGCTTTTTTTGAGATGTGTAAGAAGCTAGCTGTTTATCGAACTGTTTATCAGTGAATCATATTCTTGCAACAAAGTTTACGTAAAATAACATTGTTTTTGCAAAGCTTTAAGCTCAAACATTCCAAATGTGAACAAACATTTTGTTTACGGAAGAAACAAAAATTCACGGATTAATTCAACCAATTTAAAGGACATTTCATCTGACGATGACTCGGTGGTTTAGGCCATCTTGTTGGATTTTACTTCTGGGTTTGATGAACACATACCAGGTGTTCGGCACTCCGGATACAGGTAACTAGAACTACACGTACTTTGTGAGTTGGTCTACATCTCGTATTGTTTACACGATAGGTCCGAATCCCTTCTTTATAGATATCATTTCTGTACTTTTTACATTATTTTTTTAATTGAAGTAAATTATTGTGCATGTTGATGAGCTCTCTTCATTTCTGGAGATCTCGAGTGACTTGCATTTCTTCTCTCTTCTTTTTACCTCTAACATGGGTACCCAACCGCTTTTTGCAAAACGTTAGAGCAAGTTTATCTTTGGAAATCTTCAGCAACTCTTGACATCTTCTTTCATAGGGTGAAAATCCAGCAATTTCTCTAAGAAGATCCCTTACGAATTTTGCATGCTTAATTATAGTGGCAGTCCCATTCTACATGTAGGCCTGTTCTTCTGCCATTTTCAATTTTAGTAACTTTATGACCTTTGTTGAGGCCCACTGATAAATTATAACGGACACCCATTCCTAAACTGGTAGGCCTATGTGCCTCTTTTATTGACAGCTTGAGATATCGTTTCTGCCCTGCGCTATAAGTGTGTCAAAGATTACCTTGAGTTTTCCATTGTAAGCTAATATTAGTAATATGGGTAGATGCGCGTGGTTAAGGTTAATGACGAGTTGTGGCTGGTTTGGGTTAGGCTAAAGAATGTAATTAGTGTATTATGGTTTAGGCAAGTTTGTATTGGTTATCGTAGTTGCGTTGCTTCCTGCTGACAGAAAATGTTCCTAACACAAATCAGAATGAAGAGTTACACAATCAGCTCTTTCAAACAACTTTCTTGTAGAGTTATTTTCCCCTGCCTGGTAGCTTGATTCGGGTAACTTGGGGTTAATTTCAACTTGTTACGTATAGTAATGACGAAGAAACTCAGATCGTAGGGGCTTATGACAAGAGCCACGGTCTGTCAAAGACAATCACGCAGGGCATCGTACCAGGAGGGAAAAGAAAGGGAAAGCAAAGACGACACTGGATGGATGACGTCAGAGATAGGACTGGCCTGTCCGTTGCTCAACTACTTAGATTGATTGATTGATTGAAATATGCTACTTTAAGTCTTTTACGTTAAGTTTCAGGTAGACTAAGTTGTTAATTGGCTTAAGATGATCTCTCACATACAGGAGACATGACGCCTATAGCTAGCCTTGTAATTAATGAATGTTTTTTTCTGATGTAAACTTTGACCTCTGACCCCAAGTTCCGGTCGAATCCCACTGCAACGACGTCATCTTTTTCCACCAATCAAAGCTGGTTGTGCTGGAGCATTGGGCCAACCTGTCTGACACCAACTGCACGCTGGGGTTTCTAGCCTTCACACCGTACCATCACAACGGCAACCCGTCGAGGGTGAGTAAGGTTTATCTCCACTTCCGGGAGCACGTTACTCCCCCCTCAATCACCCCCCCCCCCCTTCTGCTCTTTCCCCACTCTTTCACCCATCATTATGACAAGATCGATAACCCTAGTACATAACCTCCCCCCCCCCCCCATCCCAAAAGTTTGCAGTAGATTCCCACCTCCCCTTTATAGATTACTTTTTGACCCTATGCATAATTGTGGCAGGGTTTCGTCATTAGTATTAGTAGTAGGGATAGGTATGTATATAGGGATAGTTTAGCGTTGGGGATATAAAGGAATAGGGTTAGTGTTAGTATCAGAGATAGGTAGGAGTATAAGGATAGGGATAGCCTCAGTTTTTGGGAAGGGTGTACTGATAGGGATAAGGTTAGTGCTAGGGATGGGTGTGTAGAAAGTATAAGGTTAGTGTTAGAAGTAGAGATAGGTAGGCATATAGAGATAGTGATAGTGTGAGAATTAGGGATAGGTATAGAGTTTGGGGTGTAGGATAGGTGAAAACATACGATGCCACCACAGTTGTTGTCTATTTGCAAACATCCCGTCATTTTTGGGTGTTTACTTGTTTTTCCCATCTGCAGATCCACGTGACAGTCCTGCACGCGTCACTTCCGGGAACAAGGACACCGTGTCACGGTGACCGTCTGGATATCATCGACAGCGACAAAGTTACAGTGCTCAGTGGTACAATTAGGTGCAGGTTTTGTGGGGGGGGGGGGGGGGGAGCAGGTTTTGAATTGGTGTAAGGGGGGGGGGGGGCAGGTTTTGCATTGGTGCGGTGCGGTGTGTGTAAGGGTAGGCGGGGGGGCAGGTTTTGATTGGTGCGGTGTGTGGTGGTGGTGGGGGGGGGGGGCAGGTTTTGAATTGGTGCGGTGTGTGGTGGTGGTGGGGGGGGCAGGTTTTGGATTGGTGCGGTGCGGTGTGTGTGGTGGGGGGGGGGGGGGCAGGTTTTGATTGGTGCGGTGTGTGGTGGTGGTGGGGGGGGGGCAGGTTTTGGATTGGTGCGGTGTGTGTGGTGGGGGGGGCAGGTTTTGGATTGGTGCGGTGCGGTGTGTGTGGTGGGGGGGGGGCAGGTTTTGATTGGTGCGGTGTGTGGTGGTGGTGGGGGGGGCAGGTTTTGAATTGGTGCGGTGTGTATAAAGGGGGGGGGGCAGGTTTTGGATTGGTGCGGTGTGTGTGGTGGGGGGGGCAGGTTTTGAATTGGTGCGGTGTGTGTGGTGAGGGGGGGGGGGCAGGTTTTGAATTGGTGCGGTGTGTGTGGTGAGGGGGGGGGGGCAGGTTTTGAACTTGTGAATAAGAATTAACTAAAGAAAGAACTGTAATTGAAATAGAAAAAAAAAACGTCATCTCCCCTACCCCAGGTAAAGACGGTATCTGCGGAGATTTTACCGGCTCGTTTGACTCCACCCACAACACTGTGTACTTCCGGGTGACGTCATCAAATGTGACGCTTAATGGCAGGGCAAGGGTGCTGTTCAGTGCTTTCAATAGTGGTGAGTACATAGCGTTAGATCTGCTGTTTGTTTGTTCTAATGCAAGAAGACAATCTTCAGCCAAAGGGATAACATCCCTTCATTGTATTGGATGGCGCCTTTAGTAAAGGTATATTTAGAGGATGAAACCCTAAAATATTTACACATTATGGGATGGCGCCCTCAACAATTTGGATAATCGTGCCCCAACAATCCATAGAAGTGCACCAAGAATGCAGGGTAGTGCCCCAACAATCTAGTGTCCTTAACTCCTAACAATCTAGGTGTAGTACCCCCAAAATCTAGTGCCCCTACAATACAAGGCATGGGGCCTTGTACAGCCGCTGTACAGCATCCATCAGTAACGAACTAATTTGAATCAGACTGGAAGAATACACCGAAACAAACAAAAATGTCAAGAAACACATAAGGAAAGACAAACGGAGTTATTTGGAACTGCTGGCAAGAAACTCTGCACTCATTTAAATCAGAGATGAGGGCATTACTAGAACACACAAAGCGTCCCCTTGAGTCAACCTTGACCATTTAATAAAATAACTACTCACACGTCCCCTTGACTCTAATAAAATTACTGATTAAGTACTCACACTCTACACAGACACGTGCGACACAGAGAAAGAGTTTTGCTGCGACAACGGGCGCTGTGTCGACGAGAGTATGACGTGTGACGGCTACGACGATTGTGGTGACGACAGCGACGAGGACGACGGCTGCATGTTCTCTACTGGTGTCATCGCCGGCATTGCTGTCGGGTCGTGTGTTGCCATGATGCTGATGGTGGCTGTGGTAGTGTTGGCATGGAAACGAAAATGGCGGACTGGATGGGTAAGTTTTGTAAACTTGTTGGCTTGGGTATATGTAAACAGATGGTATGCCCGTACGAAAGTGCATATTAAGCCAATAAAGTGCAAGAGCGACATTCTAAAACCTTATAATAAAGATGGGTCGAAAAATTACGTCACGGGAGGGGGGGGGGGGGGAGAGGGAGAGAGAGGGATTTGTGACAGTTTGTCACCATTAGCATTAAAATAAAATAAATTATGTTTTTTTTTTTTTTTTTGCACTATTAAATTTGTAAATTTTCAGAAAAAACAAAAGTTGCATCGTTAAAGGGGGATAGGGATGGTGAGGGAGGAAGGGGGTGAATAGTGACATCATTTCAATTGATCTACGTTTTTGTGGTGTCAGGAGGGGAGGGGGGTAAAACAAAATGTTTCACCAAATCATGATACGTTATTCACCTGAAGACCGTTAAATTCGAACTAAGGGGAAACACATTTTTTAAAACTTCACATTTATGTGTTTTGGATTGTGAGTAACAAAGTGAATTACCACCATAGTTTCTTTCAGGCATCTCTTGTGGTGGTGCGAAATAGAAAGGAAAAAATATATTTGTGATATTTATACAGAATACATATATACTTAACCAAATTTTTAATGTACACCACGGGGGTTTCAAATGACTCACGCCCCCCCCCCATTTCCATTGGAAAATGCCTGAAATAAACCCCGCTTCCTATCGTAAAACAGTTTTTTTAATGAAACCTGGGCAGCAAACGTCTTACATTTTGCCACGTAATGTAATCAATAAACCTCCTATAAATTGTCTCATGACATCATGTAATTTACCTCCTGATTCTCTTATAACACCATGTAATTTACCTCCTGATTCTCTTATCACACCATGTAATTTTGTCACCAGGGTGCTGGTCCTAACCCTTCATTACAGCCATACTCCATCAATGAAGAGCGTCAAAAACTCCTATCATGAGGAAACATTTTTTTCAACATAAGGGAAGTAACTACTCCTGTCAGAAGCCAAAGAATATTATTACTTGTTGTCTCCCCTACCTCAGCATGTACAATTTGGGGATAACTTTTAATAATGCTTAGATCTAGATCTTTACTATGCGACAAAATCAACACAAAAATTATGGTATATAATTATTTGTATTAATACTTATTTTTGTGATTTGTTTTTACATGATCACACATTCTTTTAAATCAAAATATTTTGTAAAAATCAAGTTTTAAATTCATAAAATTTATATTTTAATTTTGATGAAATGAAAGTGGGTATAGTCTACATTACATACTGCAATTACCTTTTTTTATATCTTTAATATTTATAATGACAAATTATTTTAGTTGATATGTAGCAATTTTTATCCTTATTTAGTATTGAATTTAGAGATAGGATTAATTATATATTTTTGAATGTTGATTTCTTAACAAATATATTAATAAACACATGTCTGTTAAATTAAAAATGTATGTGATAATAAAAATAATTATGCATTGTTATTTCATTGATTAAATATACTGGAGAAAAACCAGTTTGACCAATAGAAAATATTGTTGTATATGAGTAAATCTGATGGAAGTTGTACTAACAACCAAAACATCACCTCATATTTTAAAACACAAGCAAGTCTATTCATTTAAGATAGAAATGCATAATTTGATTTGGTTCAGGTTAAAAAATTTTTTTTAATAAATTAGCAGAAAATCTGTTTCTTTGTTAAAACTATTTTTAAAAATTAAACCAACAGAAAATATATTTTATATAATTTTATTTAAACAGCAGATCATTTTTATAATCAAGAAATGATTACATTAATACAGTGTAAGTTATATATATGAAAATTGACTATTATGCTTAAACAATTGCAACACAATTTAATACTTTGATTAGCACTATACATTCAAATGTATAAAACAGTTCAGTGATGAGACTCATAAACCAAAGAATTGAATCAACAATTAAAGCTTTATCTTTGGTTTTAGCCCATCACCACAACATCACTAACAATTTGATTTTTAAATTCAGGCCAATACTAAAATGTTCATATGCACACACACCAAACTTTGACATGAAAACATAAAAAATCTGGCAAGATTTTTTAACAAGTGTTAAACTGTAAAAAAAAACAAAAAAACTGATTTTCTACATTATGTATGATGAATAATCTATCCAGTGTATTAACTAAAATTAACCACACAAAATAAATGTATACTAATAATGCCTTACAACAGAAAAATTGCCAACAAACTTATAAAAAAAAGTTATATTTAGCTAATGGCTATTTCAGCAAATCACAAGATTGTCATAAAATCGAGAATAGAAAAGTGTATCCTCGATGAATGACTAGCTAAGTAACAAAAACAAGATGAAAAAAGGAAGAAACAAGCCTGTGTTTGGATTTGTCCATACCATAGGGTACACAGACACAAACATGAACACTTGACCAGATATGGCACTTTTGTATCACAAACATTTTGTTAAGTAAATGGTTGCTGCTTTTTTTTTTTTTAATTCATAGGATTACATTTTTTTCACCCAACAAAAAAAAACTTGGAAATGAAAACACAATACTAATCTAGTTGCAGCCATTTTACAAAATGATTCATTACAATCAATAAACATCAACCAAATCAAAATAATGTACGATACTTTACTCAATAATACCATCAAACAAGCCATAAATTCAAACATTTGTATGCCTAAATTAATATCTTCAAACAAAAGAGAGTATAAGAGTTTATAATATCTAAACCGTGTAAAAAAATTATAAATATGAATTAACATTGAGATTGCGAAAGTGTAGAGAATAACAGGCGTTCACATGATGGCATACCATCTTTACCTGCACCTGGCCAACCAAAAAAATCTGGAGTAAATAACTAAGCCATTGAATCAATTCTATTTCATTAGTTTACAAATACTCTCACAGAGTTTTGTTTACTAATTGTAGTTAATTATATAGTTATCTACAAATTAGACTAAAGGTGTATATAATTATAATATATGTGGAATAATAATAGTAAGTTTTATACACCATATTAGAATTGTGTAAAGAAATATCTCAAATATATAATGTATGTGTGGAAATAATATTAAGGCTTTTAAGTTCACATTTTTTTAAAACTGCTCAACCAACAATGTAATTTAATTTAAAAAGTGTACAAATGAAAACTTTTGAAAGACTACAACCTATGCACACATTGTATTTTTAGATTAGTTATTTTGTCTTTAAAAAGTAATACAATTGTACTTTAAATCCTGGTGTAAAAATAAAAATTTGAACATGTGGTACAGCTGAATATCAACAGAAAAGTTATCAGTAATTTCATACAGTTTGATGGCTTCTTTAAGTTTACATCTGACTAATTATTTCTTGCTGGCGTGTTTTTTAAGAGCTGCTCTAATGACAGCGAGACTGTAGTCCACGTCTCCTTTGTTAAGGCACATGGGCGGCTTGATGCGGAAACACTGCAGAAAAGACAATAGAAGGTTTATACTTAACTTCAGACGACGCAGATGAGACAATAGAAGGTTTAAACGTAACTTAAGATGACACTTTCTTAATTTTTTGAATATATAGTATTTGTATAAACCAATTATTAGATTTCAACATTGCAGGGGTTATATTATAACACAAATAATTGAACAAAATTGAAATTATATGCTAAGTTACAGAAGATAAAATGTGCTTACGTTTCCATGGAGACCACCCTTGCCAATCAAGACACCCATGTTCTTTGTGTCCTCCCAAATTGAGGCCACTTCATCAGCAGGTAGAGGTGTTCTAGAGGCCTAGAGAGAGAGAATACATAACAGGTGTTCTAGAGGCCTAGAGAGAGAGAATACATAACAGGTGTTCTAGAGGCCTAGAGAGAGAGAATACATAACAGGTGTTCTAGAGGCCTAGAGAGAGAGAATACATAACAGGTGTTCTAGAGGCCTAGAGAGAGAGAATACATAACAGGTGTTCTAGAGGCCTAGAGAGAGAGAATACATAACAGGTGTTCTAGAGGCCTAGAGAGAGAGAATACATAACAGGTGTTCTAGAGGCCTAGAGAGAGAGAATACATAACAGGTGTTCTAGAGGCCTAGAGAGAGAGAATACATAACAGGTGTTCTAGAGGCCTAGAGAGAGAGAATACATAACAGGTGTTCTAGAGGCCTAGAGAGAGAGAATACATAACAGGTGTTCTAGAGGCCTAGAGAGAGAGAGAGATTACATAACAGGTGTTCTAGAGGCCTAGAGAGAGAGAGAGATTACATAACAGGTGTTCTAGAGGCCTAGAGAGAGAGAATACATACAGGTGTTCTAGAGGCCTAGAGAGAGAGAATACATAACAGGTGTTCTAGAGGCCTAGAGAGAGAGAATACATAACAGGTGTTCTAGAGGCCTAGAGAGAGAGAATACATACAGGTGTTCTAGAGGCCTAGAGAGAGAGAGATTACATAACAGGTGTTCTAGAGGCCTAGAGAGAGAGAGAATACATAACAGGTGTTCTAGAGGCCTAGAGAGAGAGAATACATAACAGGTGTTCTAGAGGCCTAGAGAGAGAATACATAACAGGTGTTCTAGAGGCCTAGAGAGAGAGAATACATAACAGGTGTTCTAGAGGCCTAGAGAGAGAGAATACATACAGGTGTTCTAGAGGCCTAGAGAGAAAGAGATTACATAACAGGTGTTCTAGAGGCCTAGAGAGAGAGAGATTACATAACAGGTGTTCTAGAGGCCTAGAGAGAGAGAGATTACATAACAGGTGTTCTAGAGGCCTAGAGAGAGAGAATACATAACAGGTGTTCTAGAGGCCTAGAGAGAGAATACATAACAGGTGTTCTAGAGGCCTAGAGAGAGAGAATACATAACAGGTGTTCTAGAGGCCTAGAGAGAGAGAATATGTAACAGGTGTTCTAGAGGCCTAGAGAGAGATTACATAACAGGTGTTCTAGAGGCCTAGAGAGAGAGAATACATAACAGGTGTTCTAGAGGCCTAGAGAGAGAATACATAACAGGTGTTCTAGAGGCCTAGAGAGAGAGAATACATAACAGGTGTTCTAGAGGCCTAGAAAGAGAGAATACATAACAGGTGTTCTAGAGGCCTAGAGAGAGAGAATACATAACAGGTGTTCTAGAGGCCTAGAGAGAGAGAATACATAACAGGTGTTCTAGAGGCCTAGAAAGAGAGAATACATAACAGGTGTTCTAGAGGCCTAGAGAGAGAGAATACATAACAGGTGTTCTAGAGGCCTAGAGAGAGAGAATACATAACAGGTGTTCTAGAGGCCTAGAGAGAGATTACATAACAGGTGTTCTAGAGGCCTAGAGAGAGAGAATATGTAACAGGTGTTCTAGAGGCCTAGAGAGAGAGAATATGTAACAGGTGTTCTAGAGGCCTAGAGAGAGATTACATAACAGGTGTTCTAAAGGCCTAGAGAGAGAGAATACATAACAGGTGTTCTAGAGGCCTAGAGAGAGAGAATATGTAACAGGTGTTCTAGAGGCCTAGAGAGAGAGAATATGTAACAGGTGTTCTAGAGGCCTAGAGAGAGAGAATATGTAACAGGTGTTCTAGAGGCCTAGAGAGAGAGAATATGTAACAGGTGTTCTAGAGGCCTAGAGAGAGAGAATATGTAACAGGTGTTCTAGAGGCCTAGAGAGAGAGAATATGTAACAGGTGTTCTAGAGGCCTAGAGAGAGAGAATATGTAACAGGTGTTCTAGAGGCCTAGAGAGAGAGAATATGTAACAGGTGTTCTAGAGGCCTAGAGAGAGAGAATATGTAACAGGTGTTCTAGAGGCCTAGGGAGAGATTACGTAACAGGTAGAGGTGTGCTAGAGGCCTAGAGAGAGATTACATAACAGGTGTTCTAGAGGCCTAGAGAGAGAGAGAATACGTAACAGGTAGAGGTGTTCTAAAGACCTAGGTAGAGATTACATAACAGGTAGAGAGAGATTATAGAGAGAGAGAGAATATGTAACAGGTGTTCTAGAGGCCTAGGGAGAGATTACGTAACAGGTAGAGGTGTGCTAGAGGCCTAGAGAGAGATTACATAACAGGTGTTCTAGAGGCCTAGAGAGAGAGAGAATACGTAACAGGTAGAGGTGTTCTAAAGACCTAGGTAGAGATTACATAACAGGTAGAGAGAGATTACATTACAGGTAGTTTTCTGTATGTCTCAGTTTCTCCACACAACTGTACCATGTCAAGTTTGGACCAATCAAAAGAGATCAAAACTTACTTTATCTTTCACCAGCTCCACATCAAGTGAGAGCAAAACTTACTTTATCTTTCACCAGCTCCACAACAAGTGAGATCAAAACTTACTTTATCTTTCACTAGCTCCATGACAAGTGAGAGCAAAACTTACTTTATCTTTCACCAGCTCCACATCAAGTGAGAGCAAAACTTACTTTATCTTTCACCAGCTCCACAACAAGTGAGATCAAAACTTACTTTATCTTTCACCAGCTCCACGTCAAGTGAGAGCAAAACTTACTTTATCTTTCACCAGCTCCACATCAAGTGAGAGCAAAACTTACTTTATCTTTCACTAGCTCCACAAAAAAATGAGATCAAAACTTACTTTATCTTTCACTAGCTCCACAAAAAAATGAGATCAAAACTTACTTTATCTTTTACCAGCTCCACATCAAGTGAGAGCAAAACTTACTTTATCTTTCACTAGCTCCATGACAAGTGAGAGCAAAACTTACTTTATCTTTCACCAGCTCCATGACAAGTGAGATCAAAACTTACTTTATCTTTCACCAGCTCCACAACAAGTGAGATCAAAACTTACTTTATCTTTCACCAGCTCCATGACAAGTGAGAGCAAAACTTACTTTATCTTTCACCAGCTCCATGACAAGTGAGAGCAAAACTTACTTTATCTTTCACCAGCTCCACATCAAGTGAGAGCAAAACTTACTTTATCTTTCACCAGCTCCACAACAAGTGAGATCAAAACTTACTTTATCTTTCACCAGCTCCACGTCAAGTGAGAGCAAAACTTACTTTATCTTTCACCAGCTCCACATCAAGTGAGAGCAAAACTTACTTTATCTTTCACTAGCTCTACAAAAAAATGAGATCAAAACTTACTTTATCTTTTACCAGCTCCACATCAAGTGAGAGCAAAACTTACTTTATCTTTCACTAGCTCCATGACAAGTGAGAGCAAAACTTACTTTATCTTTCACCAGCTCCATGACAAGTGAGATCAAAACTTACTTTATCTTTCACTAGCTCCACAAAAAAATGAGATCAAAACTTACTTTATCTTTTACCAGCTCCACATCAAGTGAGAGCCAAACTTACTTTATCTTTCACTAGCTCCACAACAAGTGAGATCAAAACTTACTTTATCTTTCACTAGCTTTACATCAAGTGAGATCAAAACTTACTATATCTTTCACCAGCTCCACACCAAGTGAGATCAAAACTTACTTTATCTTTCACCAGCTCCATGACAAGTGAGATCAAAACTTACTTTATCTTTCACTAGCTTTACAACAACTGAGATCAAAACTTACTTTATTTTTCACCAGCTCCACAACAAGTGAGAGCAAAACTTACTTTATCTTTCACCAGCTCCACGCCAATCATGAGACCTTTGCCCCTTACATCACCCACGACCTCGAACTCTGACCTCAGCTTGTCCAGTTCATTCAGGAAATAAGTTCCAATGTCAGCACACAGAGCTTGAGTTTTTTCTTTATCAATCACCTGATGTGACATAATTTAGTCTTTATTATCTCATCCATTGTTTATGTGAAAAACGGCATACATAATAAATATATATTTAAATTTATACATATTTATAAGTTTATACTCTGCCTGTATTCACAATTATAAAAAATCAATATATAGATTTCATAAATTTGGTTAAAAATTTATAATTATAAGTTAGGTAAGTAAAGTTCCCCTATCAGACTTCACAATCAAGAGTGCAGATAAAGTAGAGTTCATTTGTTTCCAGACATCAGCGCATGAAGGGATCATGTGGTCAGCACTATGCCCAGCCCTGTTTACTTTCCCTCAAGTCACCCAGGTATCTATCAGAGCTGGGTAGATTCAGGTTCTTACAGTTTCAATTCTATATTGAGATTTGAACTCAAGACCTTTGAACCAGCAGTTGAGCGCTCTACCACCTAACCAGGCCATCCCATATTATAAATACATACATAAACTATAAATGTGTATACTACGGAGTAAAAAATTCTTAATAAAAGCATGTACAACTTACATCCAGGACAGCTGATCCAACAGCTGAGGCTATGGGGTTCCCTCCAAACGTGTTGAAATGTAGAGCCTTGCCCATGGTGGCTGCAATCTCTGGTGTAGTGACCACAGCACCCATGGGGAAGCCATTACCTATTCCCTTGGCCATTGTCACTGAAACAATCAAAAACAGAATGTGGTAACTCATCACTCAAAACAACATAATTGACACAAATCAATATTTATTTAAATATATATTAATTTTGTATTTTATTCAAAGATTATTTATTTTAATCTATAAAAATTTGTAACAAAACCTACATCATTCTGTAAGATTTGACTAGTTATATTTCAAAAATTAAAAAGTACTTAAGAGAAGGGAGGTCACCCAAAATTACTAACCAATATCTGGCGTAACTCCTTGACTTTCAAATCCCCAATAGTGGGATCCAAGACGTCCAAATCCTGTTTGCACCTGGGACATAAAACAAAAAAAATCCAAACATTTTATGACCAAGTAACATATTTTTATTAAAAAAATAATATCACCAACATAATGAACCACTTGTCAGCATATGAATTTCTGTATTTAAAACAAATATTGAAATTTGAACCAATCCATAAAACAAAAATTGAAATTTGAACCAATCCATAATGAGAAAGATATTCACCTCATCAGCAATACAAACACCGCCATTGGCCCTGATTTTCTCGTAAGCTTTCTTCAAGTAGCCATCAGGTAACTGCACAGATCCACCCACACCCTGAAACAAGCATTCAACTAATTTTAAAAGGTCATAAAGCAGACTGTAATCTATCAGCACACTTAAAAAAAACTGTTACATCATGAAACTAATCACAAACACTAGTACACACATTTTATTATATTAATATACAAGTCATTTTCTTCAGGGCCTAGTAAATGAAACATTAGAATGAACAAATTTAAGGCCAGTTATCATATTATATTTTGGTTAAAAACAAACAGGAGATTAAACTTTGAATGACAATGTTTCCATCAAATAGAAATGTCATAGTTAAATAGACAATTCATTTCAAACAGGACGTCAAAGGGTTATCAAACACTAAGCATTAAGTAGCTAATTAAATATTAAACTTCCTTTATTACATAAGTTAAAATATTTATAATCAACTTTAACAAATAGTGGGAAAGTATTGAGTTCAAATCCGGGTTCAAGTCAGTAAAATGTCTCAGAGTCCACCCAGCTCTGATAGATACCTGACTCACATTAAGGAAAGTAAAGGCGGCTTGGCATTGTGCTGACCCCACTATTCCTTCATATGCCAAGGTCACAGAAGAAGGTGAACTCTACTTCACTTTCCCCATGGACCGGGGAATATTAAACAGAATATTAAATTTTAATAACAAATTAAATTTGAGACAGACCATAAAACAACAAGTGTCAACCAACCTGAATGGCCTCCGCTATAAAAGCACCCACACGACCTTTGGGCATGGAGAACCTCAAGACGTCCTCCAACTGGTCAACATAGTTGTCACAGGCCTGGCACTGACCTTGTGGACAGTCACATGGGCGCTGGGGCTAAAACAAATATTTACTGCGGTCTTAATGTTGAATCTTTACTACACAGCATGGAATTTGGATGCGCTGGGGCTAAAACAAATATTTACTGCGGGCTTAATGTTGAATCTTTACTACACAGCATGGAATTTGGATGCGCTGGGGCTAAAACAAATATTTACTGCGGGCTTAATGTTGAATCTTTACTACACAGCATGGAATTTGGATGCGCTGGGACTAAAACAAACATTTACTGCGGTCTTAATGTTCAATCTTTACTACACAGCATGGAGTTTGGATGCGCTGGGGCTAAAACAAATATTTACTGCGGTCTTAATGTTGAATCTTTACTACACAGCATGGAATTTGGATGCGCTGGGGCTAAAACAAATATTTACTGCGGTCTTAATGTTCAATCTTTACTACACAGCATGGAATTTGGATGCGCTGGGGCTAAAACAAATATTTACTGCGGTCTTAATGTTCAATCTTTACTACACAGCATGGAATTTGGATGCGCTGGGGCTAAAACAAATATTTACTGCGGTCTTAATGTTGAAATTTACTACACAGCATGGAATTTGGATGCGCTGGGGCTAAAACAAATATTTACTGCGGTCTTAATGTTGAATCTTTACTACACAGCATGGAATTTGGATGCGCTGGGGCTAAAACAAATATTTACTGCGGTCTTAATGTTGAATCTTTACTACACAGCATGGAATTTGGATGCGCTGGGGCTAAAACAAATATTTACTGCGGGCTTAATGTTGAATCTTTACTACACAGCATGGAATTTGGATGCGCTGGGGCTAAAACAAATATTTACTGCGGTCTTAATGTTGAATCTTTACTACACAGCATGGAATTTGGATGCGCTGGGGCTAAAACAAATATTTACTGCGGTCTTAATGTTGAATCTTTACTACACAGCATGGAATTTGGATGCGCTGGGGCTAAAACAAATATTTACTGCGGGCTTAATGTTGAATCTTTACTACACAGCATGGAATTTGGATGCGCTGGGGCTAAAACAAATATTTACTGCGGTCTTTATGTTCAATCTTTACTACACAGCATGGAATTTGGATGCGCTGGGGCTAAAACAAATATTTACTGCGGTCTTTATGTTCAATCTTTACTACACAGCATGGAATTTGGATGCGCTGGGGCTAAAACAAATATTTACTGCGGGCTTAATGTTGAATCTTTACTACACAGCATGGAATTTGGATGCGCTGGGGCTGAAACAAATATTTACTGCGGTCTTAATGTTGAATCTTTACTACACAGCATGGAATTTGGATGCGCTGGGGCTAAAACAAATATTTACTGCGGTCTTAATGTTGAATCTTTACTACACAGCATGGAATTTGGATGCGCTGGGGCTAAAACAAATATTTACTGCGGTCTTTATGTTCAATCTTTACTACACAGCATGGAATTTGGATGCGCTGGGGCTAAAACAAATATTTACTGCGGTCTTAATGTTCAATCTTTACTACACAGCATGGAATTTAGATGCGCTGGGGCTAAAACAAATATTTACTGCGGTCTTAATGTTCAATCTTTACTACACAGCATGGAATTTGGATGCGCTGGGGCTAAAACAAATATTTACTGCGGTCTTAATGTTGAATCTTTACTACACAGCATGGAATTTGGATGCGCTGGGGCTAAAACAAATATTTACTGCGGGCTTAATGTTCAATCTTTACTACACAGCATGGAATTTGGATGCGCTGGGGCTAAAACAAATATTTACTGCGGTCTTAATGTTGAATCTTTACTACACAGCATGGAATTTGGATGCGCTGGGGCTAAAACAAATATTTACTGCGGTCTTAATGTTGAATCTTTACTACACAGCATGGAATTTGGATGCGCTGGGGCTAAAACAAATATTTACTGCGGGCTTAATGTTGAATCTTTACTACACAGCATGGAATTTGGATGCGCTGGGGCTAAAACAAATATTTACTGCGGTCTTAATGTTGAATCTTTACTACACAGCATGGAATTTGGATGCGCTGGGGCTAAAACAAATATTTACTGCGATGTTAATGTTGAATCTTTACTACACAGCATGGAATTTGGATGCGCTGGGGCTAAAACAAATATTTACTGCGGGCTTAATGTTGAATCTTTACTACACAGCATGGAATTTGGATGCGCTGGGGCTAAAACAAATATTTACTGCGGTCTTAATGTTGAATCTTTACTACACAGCATGGAATTTGGATGCGCTGGGGCTAAAACAAATATTTACTGCGGTCTTAATGTTGAATCTTTACTACACAGCATGGAATTTGGATGCGCTGGGGCTAAAACAAATATTTACTGCGGGCTTAATGTTGAATCTTTACTACACAGCATGGAATTTGGATGCGCTGGGGCTAAAACAAATATTTACTGCGGTCTTTATGTTCAATCTTTACTACACAGCATGGAATTTGGATGCGCTGGGGCTAAAACAAATATTTACTGCGGTCTTTATGTTCAATCTTTACTACACAGCATGGAATTTGGATGCGCTGGGGCTAAAACAAATATTTACTGCGGGCTTAATGTTGAATCTTTACTACACAGCATGGAATTTGGATGCGCTGGGGCTGAAACAAATATTTACTGCGGTCTTAATGTTGAATCTTTACTACACAGCATGGAATTTGGATGCGCTGGGGCTAAAACAAATATTTACTGCGGTCTTAATGTTGAATCTTTACTACACAGCATGGAATTTGGATGCGCTGGGGCTAAAACAAATATTTACTGCGGTCTTTATGTTCAATCTTTACTACACAGCATGGAATTTGGATGCGCTGGGGCTAAAACAAATATTTACTGCGGTCTTAATGTTCAATCTTTACTACACAGCATGGAATTTAGATGCGCTGGGGCTAAAACAAATATTTACTGCGGTCTTAATGTTCAATCTTTACTACACAGCATGGAATTTGGATGCGCTGGGGCTAAAACAAATATTTACTGCGGTCTTAATGTTGAATCTTTACTACACAGCATGGAATTTGGATGCGCTGGGGCTAAAACAAATATTTACTGCGGGCTTAATGTTCAATCTTTACTACACAGCATGGAATTTGGATGCGCTGGGGCTAAAACAAATATTTACTGCGGTCTTAATGTTGAATCTTTACTACACAGCATGGAATTTGGATGCGCTGGGGCTAAAACAAATATTTACTGTGGTCTTAATGTTGAATCTTTACTACACAGCATGGAATTTGGATGCGCTGGGGCTAAAACAAATATTTACTGCGGGCTTAATGTTGAATCTTTACTACACAGCATGGAATTTGGATGCGCTGGGGCTAAAACAAATATTTACTGCGGTCTTAATGTTGAATCTTTACTACACAGCATGGAATTTGGATGCGCTGGGGCTAAAACAAATATTTACTGCGGTCTTAATGTTGAATCTTTACTACACAGCATGGAATTTGGATGCGCTGGGGCTAAAACAAATATTTACTGCGGGCTTAATGTTGAATCTTTACTACACAGCATGGAATTTGGATGCGCTGGGGCTAAAACAAATATTTACTGCGGTCTTTATGTTCAATCTTTACTACACAGCATGGAATTTGGATGCGCTGGGGCTAAAACAAATATTTACTGCGGTCTTTATGTTCAATCTTTACTACACAGCATGGAATTTGGATGCGCTGGGGCTAAAACAAATATTTACTGCGGTCTTAATGTTGAATCTTTACTACACAGCATGGAATTTGGATGCGCTGGGGCTGAAACAAATATTTACTGCGGTCTTAATGTTGAATCTTTACTACACAGCATGGAATTTGGATGCGCTGGGGCTAAAACAAATATTTACTGCGGTCTTAATGTTGAATCTTTACTACACAGCATGGAATTTGGATGCGCTGGGGCTAAAACAAATATTTACTGCGGGCTTAATGTTGAATCTTTACTACACAGCATGGAATTTGGATGCGCTGGGGCTAAAACAAATATTTACTGCGGTCTTAATGTTGAATCTTTACTACACAGCATGGAATTTGGATGCGCTGGGGCTAAAACAAATATTTACTGCGGTCTTAATGTTGAATCTTTACTACACAGCATGGAATTTGGATGCGCTGGGCTAAAACAAATATTTACTGCGGTCTTAATGTTGAATCTTTACTACACAGCATGGAATTTGGATGCGCTGGGGCTAAAACAAATATTTACTGCGGTCTTAATGTTGAATCTTTACTACACAGCATGGAATTTGGATGCGCTGGGGCTAAAACAAATATTTACTGCGGTCTTAATGTTCAATCTTTACTACACAGCATGGAATTTGGATGCGCTGGGGCTAAAACAAATATTTACTGCGGTCTTAATGTTGAATCTTTACTACACAGCATGGAGATCAGACAACAGGTTTAAAATAAACTGAACTGAGTACTGTATCATAAAAATGTTGTTTTTTTTCATGGTAATTCCACAGTAAATCTCTTGTTTAGTAGTTAAGCCTAGATTTGGATCAAAGATAGACTAGACATACTAGCTAAATAATGAATTCAACATTCTTTAGATGAATTTGTAAGCATGATAGCTACTATTAATAATAAATTCAATGTTGGTTATCCTGTATTTGCAAGCAGCATAGCTAGAAAAGTTTACTAAAATAATAAATTCAATGTTCTTTAGATGAATTTGTAAGAAGGACAGCTAGAAAAGTTTACTATAAATAATAAATTCAATGTTGTTTAGATGTATTTGTAAGCAGGATAGCTAGAAACATTTAGGTCTACTATAAATAATAAATTCAATGTTTTTTAGATGTAATTGTTAACAGGATAGCTAGAAATGTTAGACTATAAATAACTATGTACCTGTCCAGGTGAATCCCTGCAGTGTTTTCCTCCCCATGGACCCCTGTAGGGGTCAGGGTTCATGGCCTGCTGAAACCCAAATCCAGTTGGGCTGTTGTACCTCCACGTTGAAAGGGCAGTAACTCCCATCAAATAGGGGCTGGCACCATGGTAACCATTCCTGAATTATTTGATCAGTAGGCTAACAATTACACAAAATGATATAGAAATCAACATGAAAAAACATTTTACAGTGTTGTTAAATCTTTTTATATTTAATATAATATATTATTTATATAATAATAATATATATTTAATTATATAATAATATATATTTATATAAATTTTATAAAATGTATTCAAGTACACTTGTAACTATATAAAATGATTAACAAAACAAATTGATTTATCAGTATTAATTGGCATAAAATAAGTAATCAAGTACTTTATAAAAATTCAACATGAGAATATAAAGTTAAAAAAGAAATTCCAAACCTCAGTGAAATACAGTCATAGACGCCAGTGTACATCCTTGCCATTAATACAGCAAGGTCATTGGCCTCAGAGCCAGAATTTGTAAGGTAAACGACCTGTTAAAAATACAGTTAAATTTTAAGATGCACAACATAGTGAAAAATAGTGCAATTTCACCAGTTTCACTATATGATGGAAAATACAGCTAAATTGTTGAATTTTGCTAGTTTAACAGTTAATGTTAAATGAATTTCACATGTTTCACAATGAGATGAAAAATGCAGTGAAATTCTGCTAAAATGCTGATCAAATGTACTTTACTAGCTTCTTTAAAATATTTTTATTTTATTTCTGATAATTTTATAAAATCTGCTATTGTACTATTATGTTAAAAATAACATCACTGAAAAATGTATTTATGCTATCAGATGATTACCTTTAAATTTCCTGGCAGTTTAGAGACGAGTTTCTCTGTGTACTCATGAATCTTGGGATGCAAATAAATGTTGGTCGTGTGCCAGAGTTTTTTCATCTGCTTTTCTGCGGCCGCTACCACCGTGCTGAGAAAATATATTAAACATTACACTCCAGAACCATTTTTTAAATTATTTTTTAAATGTTTTTCTGTGGCAGCAACTACTGTTATGAAAACTTAGGCAATATAAAAAATAGTCTCAATAGTAGATATTATTTACAACTATTTTTCATTTAATTTTCTACACTGTCTAAGTAAAACATTTTTAAAAATTAAACAATGTAGCAAAGTTGTAAAAAAATCTAAACTGATTCAAACTGAATAAATATAAATTATTCTATAACAGTGTATTGGGAGATATAATTAATTTTATAAAAGACACATGGGGACACCAGGCTATGGACTTTGCAAAAAAAAAAAGAAAGGGGGGGGGGGGGGGGGCAATCAGGTCGTTATTAGTAAGAAAACATTTAGTATTAATACTTAGTATTACTAAATAACGTTTAACAATACCATTAGCTCTAAACTCTGGTATTGTCTTATTACTAATATTCCAACATCTAATTTAAAAAAAAAACTCAGTTGTTGGTAAAAATAATCCAACAAAGTGGATTGAAAATTTTGTTTTTGTGATACTTACGGATGACAATGTCCAACACTAACTGTGACAATGCCAGCGAACAAGTCGATGTAACGTTTGCCGCTGGTGTCCCAGAGGTACTGCATGTAGCCTTGGTGCACATAGACGGGTTCTTTATAGAAGGTGAACAGGGCAGGGGAGAGATTGTTTTTTCTTATTTTCATCACATCGTTAAGATTTGGTCCCTTGAAAACATTAACGAATATTTACTAATTAAGTGAATTGATTACATGACATCATTAATATACGGACCTTTGAAAAATTACATAAATATAGATTTATATTAAATAATGAAGATAATTGTATTTCACAGTTAAAATCTCACTCCTTAAAAATTTTAGCTTAACATAAAATTAGTTAAAACGTGATTACATAACATGCTTAAAATCAGGTAACTTGAAACAGTATTTGTCCAAATTATCTAATATATAGATATGAGAAATAAACTTTACAGTATATACAAACTCAGGTAAAAAAAGTGTGACAACTTTTGAAATAATGTTCAACAAATCCCAACCAGTAATTTCTCACCTCGTGTTTCGTTGGTTTAACCTCACATGGCGGCATCTCTGGCAAGCCACTAGCAGCTGCCACTGTGGCTTTTGCTCGCTGTGAGCACACATCTTGAGAGATTTTAAAAAAAGGTGTTGAACTAACAGAATTAGTGTGTATTGGTAACAATGCTGGTAAGGATATGGGTATATTTTTGCTAGTATTATATACTATTATTAGGCATGAATTTTGCTAGACTTGTTTTTTTTTATTACTAAAACTGCATAGTTTGATACATTTCTGATCAATGTTCTATAGAGTGATATTTTAAGTGTACCACCAAATTATATACTGCTGCTCTATAAATCCTAGAAAAAGGTATACTAACAATTTGAGGGTGGATAGACTGCAGAGTTATTAAACTACATACGTAATATTTTAGTTTAAACATTTTATAATTAAAGGTGGGTCAGAATATCACAGTTGTTACAATAAGTGCACAAATCCATAAGAGGGTACAAAACAACTTAAAAATGTACTTATTTGATATTTTATAGATATGGGGAGAACAGACTACAGTCTTTTATAAATAGCTGTCAATTACAATTAATAAGTGGTTTTATAAAGTCAAAACATTATAAGAAAGGACATGCCAAAGTCAAGTGTAGTAAAAAAAATGCGGAAAAGAAGGTGATGATGGAAACCAGCAGCATGTATTACCAAACAAGGCTTATCATGGAATACACAAGGTTTGAGAAAAAGAGGTAGACCCAACAACCCCCCCCCCCCCCCCCCCCGCCACATTGGTGAAGAGAAATGGTAAAAGAGGGAGATTACTGTAAAGAAAATGAAAAAAAAAACAGCCAGAAAAGAATGGTAAGGTATCTAATGGGCATTTAAGGGTCATACATAAATGATGTTACGCTTTTTTTTGTACCAGTTATCCCCTCCCCCAATAGTCACACATGGTTTCAAAAAGCCATGACCTCACACCTCAACCTACTACCCCCCCCCCCCCCCCCCATCAAAATTACAGTTTTGTTTTTAATACATCAATTTCTTTGAAAAATATTACCTGAGCTCAGTCAAAGTTAAATATATTTAAAAGGAATTCCTACTACCATTTACATTAACAGACAATATAAAGGCCAAAATTCAGTTTCTAACACTACTTTTTAAATTGCAAACTCTAGTGATCGCACTTTCTGAACACCCACCTCCTCCAGGAATATGACTTTGTTATTGGATGACCCCCCTTGGCTAAGAAGAAGATAGATCTAAATCTGGATTTGTATCTAGTCAAGATATGGTGGGAAAATCAACAATTGTCCTAAGACTAAAGGGTTGGCGTGGTCCAGTCGGTAAAGCTTATGGCAGCTAAATCGAAAAGTCCCGAGTTCAAACCATTGGGTAGATGAGGCTTGTTAGCTGGGGACAGCCACTTTTCTAGGAGAGACAACTCCAAAATCAAACAACTGCTGCCTTGTAGTTTGTTCTTGGTTGGACAAAAGGCTAAGGCAAAGGTTAGGAAGCATAGCCAAAAAGAAAAGCAGGCTGAAATTGGAGTCAATGGCCTAAATGGCGCATAACCAGTTGACATGTAGATCTAGATCTATACTTAATTCATAATTGTGTTGGAGGGGATCCCTTCCAACACTAAAATTAAGAAGGAAGAAGAAGGGTCCTAAGTCAGATGAACATTTTGGACAGTTGTGCTACTTAGTAGTAAGTAAATCTAGTCTAGATCTAGATCTAGAATCTAGTGATCTAGAATCTAGATCCATTATTAATTTTTTATTAATTTAATATTATTGTCTGGTCTAGCATAGGCCAGGCTAACTAACAATACTAACATTGATTGAGTCACAATGGGGGAGGGGGCAAGTAAGTCTAATATTAATTATAATGAAAAGTATTGACAATACTTAACTATAGTCAGTATTGTGTACGATGCACTTTTAGTGATTTTGCCCTACAATCAAAGAACTAGATCTCTAGATGTGTTGGAGTTAGACTCGCTTATGGCCCTTACCTTGCAGAATTTTATTTTTAAGGGCCTAACAATTAACATATAGATTATTAACATTATTATAGATCTAGAATCTAGACTCTAGTTAACATTAACAACAATGATGAACAACGCACAATTTAGAAGATCTAAATTAAACTAAAATGTAAAAATGATTTGACCAGATCTAAAACATTTTAATAATTTACCTTTTGACACTTGCTTTAACTGCTTTGATATAACTCGGAACATGATTAATGATGCTGGTGCAAAACAATGTAGATCTAGTCTAGATCTAGAGAAATTAGATAAAGTGCATCAAAAAGTGTGCACGTAAGCCAACATCAACCTTGTGGCAAGCTGGAAAAAAAAAAGAAATTAAAAAAAAAGAGGTCAGGGACCGTCTAGGTAATTCGGGTCAAAGGTCATTAATTCGGTTAAACTGAGCCTAGGCTTACTTCACTTTTACTTTAAAAATTAACGTAATTATCGCTTTCAGCAACAGTAGATCTATTACTATAGTAGATCTATATGACATTTGAATTTAAGTTTAGCTTTATTTTTTCGACCTTATTTCTTTAACTTTTAAATCCAATTTGAAAATAGGCCTGAATCTAGATCTAGATCAACTGCGAAAGTCTTTAGCCTACTTTTACACTGAGATGGAAGTCAGAAGAATCACCTTCAACTTTCACACATTTTAGGGCCTACACTTCGATAAAAGTAGGTTAGCGTCTATTCTTTACCTTTTTGCTTTTAAACGATGTCATTCGCCGGTTTTTAATTCCTATTTCCAACCTAGATATCTATTCGTTCGCACAATTAAAGGTACCTTCCTACCTTTACTTAAGAAATCCAATGCTATGTTTCGCTCTCTCTACTTTACTTATGTATAAAGAACATTAATTGTCATGTCAATTAATGAAGTAGGCATCAGCTTGCAATACGCCTACGTAGCCGAAATTAAGATTACAATCAGGACTGTTATGATAATGATATGCTGTAATTGCATTTTATGTTAGTGGCAGAGTTTCTTCCAGGCATCTCTTCGGGGGGGGGGGGCTTTGCCCCCCGAAAATTTTTTACCCCCCCCCCCTCCCAAACGAAATGAAATTTATATAATTTATATAGAAAATATATACTTTTAACAGTCAGCTAACATATATTGGCCCAATATTGGCTAAACATTGGTTACCAATATTGGCTACATCTTGGTGCAACATTGTCCCCCCCGAAGAAAGTCTACCGCCCCCCCCCCCCCCGAAAATTTCAAGTGACCCCCCCCCCCCCCCGGAGAAAAAAGTCTGGAAGAAACACTGGTTAGTTGACTGTGTTTTAAATTATGCTGTTGTACGAATAAGGGGGGGGGGGGGGGAGAGAGAGAGTCGTCGTTCATAAAATGACCAAACACGACTGTTTTGCCGATTTCAACTCCAAACTATAAACACAAGAAGTCAGCACCAACACCCCAAATAAATCCTAAAGTGACGTTATATAAAAACAGCTAAATCTAAAATATAATTGACCTTTTGTATAATGTTTAGAAACAGTACAGTGATCAATTTTAAGAATAAGCAGAATTTTTAAATAAAAAGCGAAATGTAGTTAAAATCGTATTTGAAACATTTCTTTTTAAATCGCAGTTTGACGTCACAACATAAGATCCACACTCAATGTCACAGGAGTCCAAATCGTTAGACAAGATCCACGTCGTATCCCCTTTTTCATAATTTTAATTATTTTTATGCCTTTCATGATACGCGTACCTAATTAATAGTTTTCAAATTTATTCAAATTTATTCAAAAAACGGTTACAATTGTAGGCACGAAGGCCTTTTTTTTTTCACATTGGCCGTTTAAACAAATAAAACAATCAATAACACATAGCTCTTCTTCTTCTTCTTCGTTCTTAATTTTTGAATATGGTGGAGGATTCAGACAACAAGACCAACTTCGTGGACAAACCGGACTGTGGTTTCCAGTTTGTCAGGTGACCCATATAATTTTTCCCTGAGTGGGGTTACATAGCGGTAACATAGCACTAAAATGTAAAATAAAGAAATAAGGTTACATAGTTATAATACAAAATGAGATTAAAAAAGAATATAATAGCTGAATGAGAAATGTTACACTGAGTCAGTTAGAGAGGTCATTAAATAATTGTAGTTTTAGTTTAGATTTGAACATATTTTCAGATCTAGAATCTAGATAGCTTTACTGATGCCATTTGGCCTCATTGGCGATTTAAATGTGTATCTTGAAACTGAAAAGATATATAGTATGTAGGCCTATAATATGTGTATATTTATTGATAACCTGTGGCCTGTGGATGTATTGGATAAAAGTATTTTTTTATGTCTAGCATGCAATGCTCAGAAACATTGAAAATTGTTTTGAGTTGATCGAAAGAGAAAACGAAGTATTGATAAAAACTAATGAACCAAACAAATATTTGACACATCGTTAACCTTTTGATCTGGCAATTGTGAGCTATTTTTGTATAGTGACAAACTGTTATTTTTAGATTTAAGAAAACAAATGCAGAGCTCTGTGAATCCAACTGTTTATCATCGGTGTCTATTCTACTCCTGGTAGATTTGTTACTATACTATAGTATAGAGACAGATTTAGATCTAGTTAATCAAGTATTAGATCTAATTACTTACTAGATCTAGTACTAGTCTAGTACTTATAATTTATTACCAAGTCTGCCAGTCGGTACACTACTACATTTCACTCCTTGACGACCTAGTCTAGATTCTAGATCTATTAAATTAGTAATCTTAGATCTTAGGTCTAGATTCTAGACTAGAATAGTTCAGAAGAATAGATCTTGAAAATCCAGATCAAACTAATAAATTAAATTAAAAAATAACAATAACTTAATTAATAATAGGGCCTAACTACTATAACATTTTCTGGTCATTTTATAACTACACTTAGTACACTAGACTAGACGTCACTTAGGCCTACCCAATTTTTAATTTTATTTTATTCCTAATCAGACCTAATCTTATCTAGATCTAGTTATTAGATCTAAATGGCAAATGCTATTAATCTTAGCCCTAACTCAACTCACCTAACTGATTTTTATCCACCCTTTTGAAGGCAGTAAATATTCTTATTCTGGTGTTTATAATAAAAAATATAAATTATAATAAATCACAATTTATTTGAATATATGACTTTACAATTTCTTTTACAGAAATTCAAGAACGTCTAACACAATGGCATTAGTTTGTGAATCAACCCAGCTTGATAGGCTGGTTGCAAAGGCAATATATGCTGCTGATGCCCTCAGGAGCTCAGTTGGAACTGCAGAAAAACTGAAACAGCTACAGAAAAAAATCAATTTCTTCATGCAGCAAGCACAGATTATACTGACATGGAAGCGAAGTCTTGGTGCTTTGAAAATGGTTGGATCTGCAGCAAAATCGTTTGGGGCCATCATGGTTTTAGCAGCTCCTCTACACCCAAAACTTAATCTGGCTCTAAGAATAGGAAACAAAATGTGGAAGCTAGGAGCTGGGTTGAAAATTCTGAATTATGTGGCGGGGATCTTGAAAAATATCTGGCAGTCTGGTTGTCGGAACGCTTTGATAGAATTCACACATTGCTCAGCCCAGCTTTCACAGAGGATAAGTATTTTTGGTGAGCTCATTCATGACATGCAGGGTATCTCACAGTCTTTTGATGGTAACATCACACATACATCTCAAAATCTTATCCATATAATCCAGCAAATCGTACCTGAACATCAAGTTGGATATGTCACCCACGTGATGAACATGGTCTTTGGTGACAGGCATTACTCCCCACTTTTTGATTTCCTGGCTCTGTCAAACAAACCATCCAGTGATTCAAACTTTGCCCAACTTCTTTCAGAGCTAGAGTCTTTTAACTTTACGAATTTTGTTGAATTAAGCGACTCAAAGACCTTGGTAGCTATTGGGAGTTTTCTTCACATCAGCAGGGAGCTGGTCGATTTTTTGGATGGTCTGCGTAATTTTACCGAGCAGGACTGCAGGTTTTTGAGTGAGTGCCTCGTTAGATGCAGCCAAGAAACATTGACCATCATGAGAGTTGTGTCAGTTTTAACGAGCCTTGACAAAATTAGAAAGGGATCACTTAACACTGCCAACTCACAGGGCACTGTCATGTATCATACAAAAAATCCAACTACTTCTGACACTGTTTCTCAGGTTGTACCCACTGATCAAACTGGTCCAAATTCTTCAGAAACTAATAATTTATTACCAGATTTGAATGCCCACAATCAGAATGTTAATCAAGGCTTGGCAGTTTCTATAGAACCAAACAATCTTGCACAAGAGTTGACTGAGCCAGGGCCACAGGGGAATGAGGCTATCCCAGTCTCAACCAGCACAACCACAGACCAGACCACATTTGCTGAAAACTCCAGGAACTACATCTCAAAATCTTTGTCCACATTTTCACAAGCCATCAATCAAGGCACAAACTTATTGTCATCAGCTGTGTGGGGGAAACCAAATCAACCCTCCAGCAGCGTTTCACAGTTTGATCCAGACAATCATTCAGCTAATAGAATATAACATCATTCAGCTAGAATATAACCATTTTATCATTCAGCTAATAGAATATAACAATTTAATCATTTAGCTAATAGAATATAACATTTAATCATTTAGCTAATAGAATATAACATCATTCAACTAGAATATAACAATTCAATAGTTCAGCTAATAGAATATAATATAACACTTCAATCACTCAGCTGAAATATTCAATAGAGTATAACTGTTTTATCATTATGCTTATGGAATAGCATAATTATTAATTATTAATCATCCCAGTAAATTCAAGTGTAGAAATTAATACACACATTCAGCTAATTAAATATAACAGTTAATCAACCAGCTGATAAAATATAACAGTTCAATCATTATGTATAACATAAAATAACAGTGAATTAGCAATTGTGTTAATAAAATTTAATAAAATAAATAATTTTGTGTGCATAGATTTATTGACTGTTAAAAATGCTGTGTATATTTTTCTTGGGTTTTTCCACAATAATTTAATAAATAAAGTGTATACAATAACAGATTATAATGAAATTAATAATTAACATACTCTAGTTGAAATGATAAGTTTAGGGAAAATCAAAAGAAAAAACAAACACGTCTTTTGGATTTACTAAATGAAGATATTAAGTACTTTTTGTTTTGCAGCTCTTTTTGTTAAATTTCATAATGTAAGTGTTCCATCTTTTACAACAAACATCTAACACTCAATAATGTTTTCTTTTATGACTTTTTTTTATTCTTAGTAATAACAATTTTCAGCAAATATGATAAATTGGTTAATCATTTTTTTAAACACTCAGGAAATTGTGTATAGTTGGCCATACAAGAATAAAATTGTTTGCATTTATTAACAACTATTTATTATTTTAAGTGAAGATCTGATAATTTGGTTGTCATTTGAAAAGGGAAATAGGCTGATTTATTGGATACAAAATATTTTTTTTTATAAAATATACAGAAACTCTGTTATTTTTAATACACCTTTAATCTTTTTTACAAGTGTTTAAAGTTGCTTAGTTTTTGATAAGCCATTTGTATTTGAAGCTTTATTATTAAATAAAAATTTATTTTGTTTATTGTTTAAGGTTGAAAAATAAGAATTTAAAATGTTATAATTGAGACAACAAAACAAATAATATTAGACCCAGAAAGTGTTTTGTAACTTGCATAAATTGCATGTTTATGGTGCTATATTATTAAAACTCTTGAGCAATTATTGTGTGGTGCATTATGTTCTTTTAATGTTAAATTTGGATATCACAAGTAGGCCTATCAGAGAAAATAAATTGTTTATGGCGTGTTCACACAGAAAGAATAGAGAACATTTGGTTGTCAAAAATTGTGATATATTTTTTCTGCTGTAGTATCAGCAGCTATGAAGAAAAGGAATTTACAAATATCTACAGCTGATGCTATGGTGATGATTCCTTCTAACATAATTGTTTGAAGTTCTTGGAAAATTTCCCTTTGGTCGGCTGACCAAGGACAGAAATAAATTTCTGATTGTCAACATGGTTTGAATAAAATTTGGATGATGACCCATCCATGTATAAGAGTCGGTTATTTTAAGCATCACTCTGTGGGGGAGGGGGGGGGGGGGGGGGGGGTACATCTATTGCCTCCCTTCTCTGTCCCCTGGGGAAAAATGTCTGTACTTAAAGTCCCAATTTTTTATCGTTAATGCACTCTTAGTTCTGTTACTGCTAATTATGGAGTGCTGTATTGTCAAATAAGCATTGTATACAGTGAATAAGAGACCTAAAACAGCTTTAGTAGTATGTTAAAGTTTGCACGGTAACAGATCAAAAATGGGTTCATATCTCTTGTTTTAGACAGTTATGAGTTATAGAGGATATTTGAATAGACCCTACTTTTAATTAAGCATAAGTATTAAGATTATATAAAGTTATAGCATACAACCATAGCATATATATGTATCAAATATAAATGACCATAGGTACACACTTTTGTAAGGGGATATGACTATGCCATGTAGTTTTGCTTAAATATTAATTGAGTAGTTTCCCTTGGTAAGAAAACTGCAAATGAGTGAGAATATTAAAAAACAAAAGGGAAACTTATAAACTTAAAAAAATTATTCTGTAAGCAGCTTAATAAGCTTATGCGGTTACTACTATAGAATTGTAATTAGTAGATCTAACTCTTTATTATTATTATTTATAACTCGAAGAAAGCTGTTTAGTGAATAGGCCCAATTTAATTTAGATCTAGAAATAGTGCCATTTAACTCATATTTAAGTCGTATTCACGCCTCTGATGACGCCCAACTAAACGATGTCACTAATTATCGTTATTTTTAAAACTAAGGTTTAATATTTTTTTCTAAAAAATCGTGCAATGTGGATCTACTAAATTAAACTAGTAAATTTAAGTAAACTGCATTTGGCTTAACATCAAAAATATTTTTTTTTAGGTCTGCAAGGGAAACCACTCCTAAATGAATTATACAGTTTCCGCTTTCGTTTCTAGAATAGATGGTAGCCTAAACTTAAAACAGAAATTGACTTTGTTACTTTGTAAATTGCATATAACGTATTTCTTCTAAATAAACAGAAGTAATAATTAGAACATCTGTTATGCAACGTTCATAATATCAGATCATACGAATATTCATCAGGTATTAGGCCTATTATTTAACATTCTTTTTAAATTTTGCGCACTGAAAAATAATTTTTATTTCGACCTTGCTTTCAAATTCACGGTAATCTATCATTCTATCGTTTTAGGTACGTAAAATCCCCCGCGACTAGTAATGTGAAAAACAGGTGACTCCTAAAATTATAATATTTATTTCACATTTTGAGGAAGATTTATGTTTTGAAAAATACAAAAATGTTCCCTTGTATGTTACTTTATATACATAGGCCCTACCTGTTTTTAAACAATTGAATTCAAACTTTTCAGTAATAAATAAATGAAGACTAAGACTAGTGATGTTTCCAACAGATGCAACCATGCTCATTTACTAGAGCAGCCATCTTTATTTTTTTTATAGTTAACTTATAGCGCAAGATTCAGGGGAAGCCACTCTAACTTACAGATGGCCGCTTTTCATATAGCAAATCCTGCTCGCAAACACTGCTGTTTAAAGATAATTTCTTGCCTATATTGATATATTTAGCCATTGATTTAGGTTTATTATTCATTTATCTATAATATTTGACACAAATATATCACAATATACTTCTATTAAAGCCTTGACTATGAGTTAACTTTTTTGTACATTACTAGCCGCGGCGATTTTACGTACCTAAAACGATAGATTACTAAATTCACTCGGCCTAGCTAGATCTAGTCTAGAATCTACTTACTTGCATTTTTTTTTTTTACATTTTTCAATTTTATGGTAATCTATCATTTTAAGTGAGTAAATAAAATCGGCAGAGGCTAGTAATGTGCAAAAAAGTTGCCTCATTATCATTGTTGAATCTTTAATTAGGCCTATCCTATACTAACTAGGGAGCCGGACGTTTTCCCGAAAGACACTTGCCCGAATGCCGTTTGCCCGAAGGCCAAATTCCCGAATGGACACTTGCCCGAATGCGACAAATGCCCGAATGGACACTTGCCCGAATGCGACAAACGCCCGAATGGACACTTGCCCGAATGCGACAAATGCCCGAATGGACACTTGCCCGAATGCGACAAATGCCCGAATGGACACTTGCCCGAATGGGACAAATGCCCGAATGGACACTTGCCCGAATGCGACAAATGCCCGAATGCCACTTGCCCGAAGGCCGTTTGCCCGAAAAATGTTAACATTATATATTACTAAATAATCATTAATAATCAATTTAAATTTAAAATGTTGGTAAACAAACACATCTACGCAAAAAGAAAGTGAAAAAAAAATATTATATATTACCACGCAGACATTTTAAATTAATTAGTATTTGATATTTAAAAAGTGTAGAAACATACTTTCTCTTCCATATATGAAATTAGGCAAAAATACAATTTTCATTCATCTCCGGTTTTTAAAATGAGTTTCGCTTTCTTTATTAATTAATCGGTTCTACGCATTGTCTTAACAAGGTGCAATAAATGGAGATCAAACATATTTGACTACGTTTAGTTTTTAAACCTAGACCTCACCTCATTCTTTTGTTACATGATCACCACACAAGTTAAGCATAACAAGATAAACAAACAAACAAACGCGCCTCTGTTCAATGTTGCGAGACCCGCGCCGCCTACGCCGTGTCATAAAAGCTATATCACCACCGCAACACGTCGGCTAAACAAGGTGTTCAAAACTTACATCAAAAGAATGTAAAGACACCGCCGCCAACATCCCCTTATATTAATTAAAGAATAAAGTTTTTCTTACTGCACTTTCTCAGTTTTGAAAAAAATAAATAAAAGCTGAATTTAAAAATACAAAAAACTTTGTTTTATGCTTAGAATTGTGTTTATAATCAAAATTTCAAACTTAAATTGATTAATAAATGTCTGTTTGGAAATATTATTTATTATCTAATATTAATATTTTTCGGGCAAACGGCCTTCGGGCAAGTGGCATTCGGGCATTTGTCGCATTCGGGCAAGTGTCCATTCGGGCATTTGTCGCATTCGGGCAAGTGTCCATTCGGGCATTTGTCGCATTCGGGCAAGTGTCCATTCGGGCGTTTGTCGCATTCGGGCAAGTGTCCATTCGGGCATTTGTCGCATTCGGGCAAGTGTGCATTCGGGAATTTGGCCTTCGGGCAAACGGCATTCGGGCAAGTGTCTTTCGGGAATTTGTCGTAGACCCTACTAACTAATATTTGTGTCAAATATTAGCCTATAACTGAATAATTAACAAATGTGAAGATGATTAGATCTAGCGCATTCTATAGGTCCTATCCGGCTCTTCTAAATTCTAATTTTAATTAAATTCACGATTTTATAAAATTTCTTTCTCAGACGACATGACTAGGTCATGATAGGTTAACAGTATGAGATTTTATTTATTTACAAAAACAATATGTTGATTCTAATTAATATTAAGCATTAAAATAATAAATATTAAGTAAGTTAAATAACATAGCAATTTGTTTTGATTGTTTTTAGATTTGTCAGTCATTTATATTTCCATTCTCCACGCTGAAAAGCAACAACTCGTCTAAATCTTTCACTCACAGAATGGCGTCTCGTATAATGATGCTTGGGCATGTCCTTCACCGTGAAGCACTGAAGCCTAGAATTGTGAATGTACGGGTGATTGAACAAGTCTTTGATGTTCGCTTGAACATGGTAAGAGAATATAATATAGATGCTTTTATTTATTATTCACTGGAGCAAGTTATTTACTATTTTTAATATTATTATGAAAATATTTTTTTTCTTCGGTTTTTTAATAAGAAATTTCTTTGATTAGTTTTTTCCTGAGCCAAGAGACTTCAAAGTCTTAGAAGGTGAAGACAAAGTCAAATCAGGTGATATTGTTCGATTTGAGAAGGTAAAAACCAGTTTTATAAGTCAATATTTGAATATTTGTATTGTTTTAATCGTGCTTATCATCGCCTTATGGTAGTATGTCCAGTTTGAAATGTACATGTGTATCTCATACGTTCATATATAATTGATTTTTAAAATCATATCACTGTTTTTTATGAATTAGTAAGTTACATGTAGTAAGTTAATAGCAGTAAGTTTTAAGTACAAGTTTCTGTTGTTTGTTAGTCCAATATATTTTAATAATAATGAACTTTTATTTAAGCTGCTCCTATAATGGACATAATTTTTTTTTTAAATGTGCAAGTTTAGCAGATTGTATTTTTTAAATTGATTTTTAACAAGTAGCGCCTATATTTGTCACCATTTGAATATTTTATTTTGAAGTTATATTGTTTTATCAAGTATGTATTATTTGTTGTGAATTATCTTTTTTCGCATATTTTTTTGTTCCTCAGCAAGTATATTTGTCACTATTTGAATATCATGTTGTTTTTTATCAAGTATATTAATCACAATTTAAATGTTTTTTTATCAAGTATATTTGTCACAATTTAAATGTTTTTCATCAAGTATATTTGTCACAATTTAAATGTTTTTCATCAAGTATAACTGTCACCCTTTGAATCCCCCCACCAGCTGGAAGAACGCATGTCAGTGGATGTCGGACACAAGATCGTGGAAGTTGTCTTTCCTCTCGGCTTCACAGTTGACCCTGTCACAGGCAGGAGATGCCGGGGGAAAAAGTTCATTGACGAGAAGGCCAGGGTGGAGGAAGCCAAACGGATAGCCACAATCAAGGCGAAGGATAATTATGTTTTGTGATGATCATTTTCTCTGTTGATGTCTCGTGGTGATTACTTTGTGCTGTCTTGGTTGAGTGAAGGTTATTTTGTATGATGTAGTGTTGGTTTCTGAAATATTTTATTAAAATTTTATTAGTATAAAGTTTAAGTTTGTGTTCAAATTGTTAATTGTTTATTAACCCACAAACTGTCAAGTGCAACTCTGTTCTGTGGTGTTGGCCCATTTTAACAGTTTTTCTTATGCTTGATTTAAATGTCAGAATTGTGTATTGAAAGAAATCAGAGACCCTTACATGTATACATTTTCTGAAAGTTTATTGGACAAGGAATCTTGGATAAAAGGAATGACCAGAAAAAAATGGCACATTATGTATGTCAGGGTGGGGCGTGGGATTGATTACACCTTCGGGCTGGTGTAGTTTGTTTTTATTACTGTGCCAGAAGTATGTGGTTAACAGCCAAAGTTAACATAATCAAGTAGAAAGCTGACCAAGCTTTACATGTATGTATTAAGTAGAAAGCATACCAAAGTTTTTCAGATCAAGTAGAAAGCATACCAAAGTTTACTAATATTAAGAAGAAAGGATAAAAAAATTAAAGATATCAAGTAGAAATTATACCAAAGTTTACCAATATGTTAGGTCTATATTTTATGCAGTAATAAAAAAAAATACCAGCAATACCCAACATGAATACATTGGATACATGTATATAAATTACACTAAAAAGCCCAATAATGATTAATGCATATAGTGATATATAACATAGTATAGCAGATTAAATTTTTCACAAACAATGCCTGCAATTTTGAACATCAAAGGTCTTAACGATGTATTCGAGCGTCCCCAATAAAGTAGGGTAACTCCACAGGGAAACCGCCACATTGGAAAGGGTTAAGGGTTTCTTCCCCCTTTGTGTGCAGGCTGATCTCTGTGTATCACGTGATCAGTACTCTTTCTCTCGTGGATCTTTCCGAGGGGTCGGAAGTCAGATGACCACTGGTCATTAGCTGAAATAACTGCGAGAAAATGGAGAGTTGAAATAAGGCGAGAGTGGTAATCCAATGTTTGATGCGTGTCTCAATTAGTTTATCAACTCATTTATCCAACCTTTCTAAATAGCAGAGAGTTTGGATCTTCTCCAGAAAAGCCCTGCCAAAAAGTTAACCCCCGCCACCCAAACAAAATTATCAAGTAGAATTCTATATAAAACTTGTACTTTTAGATTTTATTGAAGAAGGTGAAATTGGGTCATGTTATTAATAATTTGCATGAAAAGTTCTGTACTTTGGTACATGTAAGCAGAGGCGTAGTGATGGAGGGCAATGGGGGGGGGGGGGACATATGTCCCCGGGCGCCGACCTTAGGGGGCGCCAAAATGGGTTGGAAAAAGTAATCGAAAGTTTGACGGGGTGGAAATCAAAAGAATGAGGGGGCGGGGGGTGCAAATCGAAAGTTTGTCTCCGGGCGCCGGGAAGGGTCGCTACGCCTCTGCATGTAAGCCTAATCCCAACCCTAGCACTGGCCCACACCCTAACCCTTAAGGTTGTTTTAATGGCGTATATATACAAATGTCTAGACATCAGATATAGGTCAAGTGCCGGTGTTTAACTTTTCGCCCGTGCATTTTTTGCATTAGTGGCGGGGCTTATTTGGACAAGACCCGAAAGTGTATCCAATGTTCTTAAAAAGCAACTATTTTTTTTCTATGCTTTTTTTTTACTGTAAAACATCCATTTGGAGGTGTTTTTTTTTTAAATAGTTTATTGTGTGTGTGTGAATTGAAACACACTTAAAGAACTACACGCTCAAAGAGTTGGATACGCTAGTCGCTTTCCTGTTAATTTTAAAACGCATCTTTTATTGCTTACCTTCTTGAGGAGTTAGTACGCGGAGAAATTCAACACAATACACGTCTGCTCCACCGGAAACACATCAGACGTGTAGTGTGCTATCATCAAAGCTGGAGACACGTCATTAAAACGTGTGAACTTCCTGTATTTCTAAAATAAAGCAAGTAATTAGCAATACATTCAGTCATTTGAAAAAACATTCGTTAGCTTGTTTGTTTGAACTGCTCCCCCCCTCCACCCCCATAGAGATGACTAAAAGAAACTCTTGTCGGGGGGACTGAGGGGGGGGGGGGAGACACCAGATACAGTTTTTCATGGTTTAAACACCCCCTACCTTACGCCTCCCAGAGTTTCTTTCAGGCATCTCTTCGAGATGGGCTACCCTCCCCATCCCCCCACCCGAAGAAATTCTACCCCCCTCCCGAACGAAATGGAATTTATATAGAAAATAAAGGCCTATACAGTACTATACTCCTATACTTATATCACTGTCCGCACCCCCCCTCCCAAAAAAAAATAATAATTAAATGCCCCCCCCCCCCCCTGCCCTCGAAGAAAAATGTCTAAAAGAAGCCCTGACACCAACGTCTTTATATAAATAATGTGTACGTAAACAGCAGGCGATTAGGTGACATTCAAAGTCCATTGTTGTCACCCCCACCCAGTAGCGTAGCGAGGGGGGGGGGCGGGGGGTGGACATATGTCCCCGGGCGCCGACCTTAGGGGGGGGGCGCCAAATTGAAAGTTTGAGGGGGGGTGCAAATGAAAAGTTCGAGGGGGGGGGTGCAAATCGAAAGTTTGAGGGGGGGGGGGTGCAAATAAAAAGTTCGAGGGGGGGGGGGGGTGCAAATCGAAAATTTGCTCTGGAGGGGGCGCCAAATTGGGAGTATGTCCCCGGGCGCCGGGAAGGGTCGCTACGCCTCTGCCCCCACCTCCCACCCCTTCCCGAACCTTGGGCCCTGCCTTGTGACTTTAAATCTCACACATTTCAGCAGATTTAAAAAAAAAATTCTCATCATATTAAAAAATATTCGCCTAAAATTTTGTGCCAAATTTGTTGTGTAATTGAAATGATGACTATAATAGATTGACGATAGAAGCATGTGGTTGTATATAACGTTTATTGGGTCTAACTACATGTTGATACCACAGAGAGAGGAAGACGGAAGGAAGTACAATGCACAAGGGACATCACTCAAGATAACAATATAAATATAATACTAATACAGAAGAGTGAGTTCCCTTGACCTCACAATTATCTCAATCTATTACATCCCTTTACCCTTAGAACACAATAACACATCTCTCAATAGAACAATTGATAGTATCCTAAAATCACCAATTATATTGTAACATGAACACTATGGTAGATTACATCCTTACAAACAATGCACAATATGCTACAACATAATCAAGATACAAAACAATGATGTCAAAGTCCTTTTGACCTTTAAAATCATAGGTCTAACTTATTTGGGACTTTGATTGTCCTGCTTGTCCTTCTCAGTGGCTTTTGATTTGGTGACTCAAGATTCTGACCATCTGGATTCTCTATCTCAGGAGGTCTAGGATTTAAATCATTAACTCCAGAATTTACATTTTCTGACTCTAGACAACTTGGTTCACTCATATCAACAGAACTTGGTTGTGGAACAAACTGAGTTGGTGTGAACTGATCAGATTTGGTGGGATTGACAGATTCACACTTATTATCTGCACAAGTTATTTTTAACTGGTCTGCATGTCTACGGACAATAAGTCCATCATTTGTTTTTACTTTATAAGACACAAGTCCTGTACATTGAACAATTTGACCTGGTATCCATTTTTCCTTTCTCCCATAATTTCTTAGATACACATTCTCATTAACACCAAATTCTCTTTCAATGGATGATTTGTCATGATTTACTTTTTGTGTATGTTGATGTTGGGAAACAGACCTTTGAACAGTTGGATGTAGTAGGTCAAGATGAGTTTTAATTTTCCTACCACATAGCAATTCACATGGTGCAACACCTGTTGTTATATGAGGAGTTGTGCGGTATTTGGTTAAGAACCTGTTTACTCTTTCTCTAAGAGAAAACTTGTTACCGGTATTCATTTTTACCATAGCGGTTTTGAATATGCCTACCGCTCTTTCAGCCAAACCATTCCCAGCAGGATGATAGGGGGATGTGGTTATATGCTCAATACCATTTGCCACACAAAACAGTTTAAACTCATGAGCTGTGAAACTAGGCCCATTATCTGAAACAATTTGATCTGGTAATCCATGAGTTGAAAATATTTCCTTCAGTTCTATAATGGTATCATTTGCAGTGATTGTGTTCATGATTTTAACTTCTAACCATTTAGAATGTGAATCAATAACAATTAAGAACATTTTGTTCATGAAAGGTCCTGCGAAATCTATATGTATACGTTTCCATGGTTCGACTGGCCAGTCCCAGTTTTGCAAAGGTGCTGTAGCTGGTTGATTTGAATGTTGTGCACAGCTTGAACAAAGTTTTACATATTTTTCAATATCAGCATCCATATGTGGCCACCAGAACCATGATCTTGCTAGACTCTTCATTTTGGAAGAACCAAGATGAGTATCATGTAAAGTTCTTAAAACTTCTTTTTGTAACATTTTGGGGATAATTACTCTTGACCCCCATAGTATACATCCATCTTCTAGACTTAACTCTGTTTTTCTTATTTTATATGGCTTTAAGTCCTCATTCACTGACTCTTCAGGCCAACCATTTTTACAGTACTCATATACTTTTATTAAGCACTCATCTTTTTGTGTTTCTCTTTTAATATCATTCACATTTATATTGGAGTTATCCATGATAGTGAAGAGAACAAATACATCTTCTGGTACATAGCTCAGGCTTTGGTTTTTTAAAGGTAATCTACTCAGACTATCTGCACTATTCTCAGATCCAGGTTTGTATTTCAATTCATAATTGTATGCAGTTAGTGTGATAGCCCATCTTTGAATTCTTGGTGAGGCATGCTCAGGTAGGGTTTTGTTTTCTCCAAATAAACCTAGCAATGGTTTATGATCTGTAAAGATGGTGAACTTCCTACCAAACAGAAACTTATGAAATTTCTTAACACCAAAAATGATGCCTAAGCCTTCCCTATCTAACTGAGAATAATTTTTCTCAGCCTGGTTCAAAGATCTACTGGCAAAAGCAATGGGTCTGTCACCCTTCTCATCCATGTGGGACAAGACTGCTCCTACACCATCTGGTGAAGCATCACATGTTAATATAAGTCTTTTCCCTGGGTCATAGTGAGTTAGTAAGGTGTCAGAAGACAAAGCCTCTTTTGCTGTATTAAAAGCAGCTTCTTGTTGTTTACCCCAGTGCCAAGTTGCATTTTTCTGTAGCAGCTTGTACAGTGGTGATAGTTTACCAGACAGATTCCCTATGAACTTTGCATAGTAATTTATCAAGCCCAAAAAAGCTCTTAGTTGTTGGGTATTTTCAGGTTTGGGTGCTTCTTTAATGGCTTTTGTTTTCTCAGGTTGAGGTCTGATACCTTGCTTGCTTAATATATAACCAAGAAAACTAATTTCTGCCAGCATGAATTGACATTTATCTTTGTTTATCTTTAAACCTTTTTCACCAACAATTTTCAAGACTTTATCAAGTGTTTTAAGATGTTCAGTGTCATTCTTACCAGTTATGTACACATTGTCAAAGTACACACAAACATTTGGAATATCCTTAAAAATACTGTCCATGACAGCTTGGAAAATTCCAGGGCTAGATGATATGCCAAAACATAGTCTTTCATATTGGTAGAGTCCTTTATGTGTGTTTATTGTCGTATAGACTTTTGAATCTGGATGCAGTTCTAGTTGAGTGTAAGCATGACTAAAGTCTAATTCAGTGAATTTGTCTCCTCCTGCCAAATTCAAAGAGATTTCCTCAATGTTAGGTATAGGGTACCTATTTAGCTCTATTTGCTTATTCAGTGTAGTTTTATAATCTCCACAAATTCTTATAGAACCATCCTTCTTTAACACTGGCACAATGGGCGACGCCCAATCGGAATAGTCTACCTTCTTTATGATGCCATTAGATTCCAATCTACTTAGCTCATTTTCAATTTTATTCCTCATTGCATAAGGTGGAACTCTAGCTTTGCAGTATCTTGGATTTGTATCTTTAATGCTTAACTTCACTGTTCTATCATTTAGTAATCCTGGATTACCAAAAACACATTTATTTTCAGATATAACTTTATCTAGTGAAGTAAGACTAGATTCTTTTATATTCTTCAATGAACAAATACTCTCCCAATTTAACTTAAGATCACTTAACCAGTTCCTACCTAGTAATGGTGGTCCATTTCCTTCAACCACAAGAAGAGGAAGTTTAACACTTTGACCATTATAACTTACATGAACCATACACTCTCCTATTACCGGAACATTGTCACCAGTGTATGTTGTTAGACACTTGTGACATGATTGTAGAGGCACTGATCCTCCTGTGACAGCGTCAAAATCTTTCTTTGTTATGACTGTTAGAGATGCTCCAGTGTCAAGTTGGAAGCTGATGCTCTTACCGTTGATATAAACTGGTACATTGATGGGAGCATGACTTATTGATTTCACAGAGAACAGGTTGAAATCCGGCTGCGAATCAGTTTGAGTATTTTCACAGGTAGAGTGGTTCATTGGTTGGGTTAGGTAGTCTTGGTGAGAGTTAACATAGTGCTGCCTTTGGTTGCGGTACTGTCTTGACTGGCTAGATTTAGCAACAGACGAAGACTTTGCAAAGCAGGCCTTGGCAATGTGACCTTGCTTACCGCACTTATAACAAGTTGCTAACTTGAACTTGCATCGATGAGATGCATGGGGACCTTTGCATCGATGACATTTTTGATAATTATTACTAGATTTAGATCTAGGCTTTGAACGTGCAGGCTGTTTAGCATAAGTTGAAATGCTCTGATGGGGTTGGTGTTTGTTGACTAACCTGCTGTTTACTGTATGGATCTCTGAAGGTGCTAGAGATCTCGCCGCATCGGATGACTGCTGGAATGAAGTTGCGAGTTGTATTGCTTTTTCCAATTTTAGATCTGACTCGAGCAGCAACTTTCTTTGAATATCAGGGCTGTTTACACCTGTCACAAACTTTTCACATAGTCTGTCAGACAGCGTATCGCCGAATTCACAAAATTCACTTAAATGACGTAAAGCAGCAACATATTCTGATATTGACTCGTTTGGCTGACGAGTCCTACTGTCAAATCTAGCTCGACATAGAAACTTTGATGGGGTAGGCGCATGGTGGTCTGTTAGCAATTTGCTCAGCTCGTTAAAGCTCTTGGTAGTTAGACTAGCTGGTGCGCATAAGTCTTTTAGTAGCCTAAATTGTTGAGGCCCTATGACTGTTAACAAAACAGCTCTCTTTTTGGCTTCTATCGTCACGTCGTTTGCTTCAAGGTAAAAGCTTAACCTATCTAGGTAATCTTGAATGATTTCATCATTTGAATCAAATTCTTTTATTTGGCCATACAGCGCCATTATTCTAGAAATACTTAGCTAATAAGCTCTAGCAAACCTCTTTTTTGCGTAAGTAGGTGCTCTTTCTAGTAGATTTTTATCCTCGTCGCCAGATATAATAGATTGACGATAGAAGCATGTGGTTGTATATAACGTTTATTGGGTCTAACTACATGTTGATACCACAGAGAGAGGAAGACGGAAGGAAGTACAATGCACAAGGGACATCACTCAAGATAACAATATAAATATAATACTAATACAGAAGAGTGAGTTCCCTTGACCTCACAATTATCTCAATCTATTACAATGACATTGCAAGAAACTGTACCCATTGATGTAGTTATACGAAATCTTTATTCCCAAAATGGCAACGGTGCTTAATTAAAGTAAGTGCAAAAAAAAAGGGGGATTTATTAAACAATATCTCAAGCTCTTTTCTTTTAAAAAACTATTACCAAAGACTTCAAATATCATTTTGCTTTTAATATTGTTTCTTTTTTTTTCTTAAAAATCAATACCAATTTGTATAGAGATCTTTCCTACCTGACTGCGTTTAGTAATTCCTTAAAGAAAATGAATACTTCAAGAACAAAATGATTTTTTTTATAAATTTTTTTTTTAAATTAAGGTTATAACTTTTTAACTTTTCTTCCTAAATTACGTCTTTAATCTTGCCATATAACGCTCTTTTTTACAATTTTTTTACAAGTATTTTTTTAACTTGCTTCCTCTGTCTTCAGTCTGTCTATCAGTCGTCATAGATCGATACGAGCGAGCAAAATTTCGGGCACTTCTAACTGACAGATTCGTTTCAGAGTTTGCAAGACTTGAAGACAATGCAATCTGGTATTCAATTTTACTTAATTGGATAACTAATTAATGTTTTATGAATGAATCAAAATTTTCTGAAATTAGTAGGCATGCTTATACTATTCTTTCCGCCCGTTTGGTGCGCAATATTTTTAGTCATAAATAAAATTTTAAAGTACTGAATTTATTTTTTATAAAAAATGTTTTAATAACAAGCTTTTATGTAATAATGCATTAAAAGGAAGAAAATTAATTATTGTCTTTAAATATATTATAATACCCTTCTATTTAAATTTCTATTAAGAAAGTCGGAGGCAGTGCAGTGTTTCTTCCAGACTTTTTTTTCTCCCGGGGGAGGGGGAGGGAGGGGGAGAGGGACAACATTTTCCGGAGGTTCGGACACTGGTAAAAGTATGTTTCCTATATAAATTCCATTTCGAAGAGTAAGCACTGCGTCTTCAAATTTGATGTTGGCACAGTTCTTAGACTGAGTACGATATATCAGGTTTAGCCAGCTAGTTGTCATTTTATGCTAGTTATGCTTCGTTCTTTAATTTCGTTTGACAAAGCAGCCTTTCCCGTTGAACCGAGGGAGCGACGAAGCGAAATCTAACACTAGAATCACTCGATAAAGTATTAGAACAGAGTTCTGAACGTCACGCTTCTCTGGTTTAAAATAACACATCGCTTCCATTGTTTCTTAAAGGATTTCATCAAGTGAGAATTCTGATCGTTAGAAATAGTTCGACATTTAAAGGACTATTATTCAAATTTTTAATACATTCCAAATGAGCATACCAATTTACAGAAGCGTTAAGATTTTATTCATAATATTACGTTGAATATTACCCCCTTCCTCCTTTACACACACAACTTTGCAATGTTTTTTTTTTCTATCCCCATGTAAATTAAGTTGTAAAATTTAATTTAGATTCCATTTCTTATTGTGTTTTAATAAATCTTGAAATAGTAAATATGTTATACAAAATAGATATTCGAAGGTCTTTTATACGAAGAACTACAGAATAAATCTTATTTCCTTTTTACTTCCACTGAAAAATTAATAAAACAGTCTTTTATATCGATTTAGGACTGGTTTCTTTTCTGGTTGATTTAATTATGCATAGAATTTATTGTAGAAAGGATTAATGAGCATTAGTTAACTGAATGCATGTTATAAAGTTATAAATTTATTGCAACTTTTGAAGGAGCAATGGATACGTACTGAATTCAACGGTACAGGTAAGCAATGAACATAGTTTTGGAATATATATATATATATATATATATATATATATATATATATATATATATATATATATATATATATATATATATATATATATATATATATATATATATATATATATATATATATATATAATATATTATATATATATAAAATATATAATAGAAATAGAGACCCATTTCATACAGGATTCTGCTTAGAGTGTTGAGTAGCCTATATCAATTCATGGCCTAGCCGTTAAGCCATGACTTGATAGACTTCCCATTCTGCCCCTCCCCCGCCTTCAAATACGACGTCGTAAAAAGATTTAGGACTGGTTTCTTTTCTGGTTGATTTAATTATGTATAGAATTTATTGTAGAAAGGATTAATGAGCATTAGTTAACTGAATGCATGTTATAAAGTTATAAATTTATTGCAACTTTTGAAGGAGCAATGGATACGTACTGAATTCAACGGTACAGGTAAGCAATGAACATAGTTTTGGAATATATATATATATATATATATATATATATATATATATATATATATATATATATATATATATATATATATATATAATATATATATATATATATATATATATATATATATATATATATAATATATTATATATATATAAAATATATAATAGAAATAGAGACCCATTTCATACAGGATTCTGCTTAGAGTGTTGAGTAGCCTATATCAATTCATGGCCTAGCCGTTAAGCCATGACTTGATAGACTTCCCATTCTGCCCCTCCCCCGCCTTCAAATACGACGTCGTAAAAAGAAAAACTTTAAAACTTTAAAGTTGTTTCCAACTTATTAAAGTGCCTAGATCAATTAACAATCCAATTACTTCCACTGTGTTGAAGGCCTGTTTTATAGACATAAAAACGCCACATTTCTTTCTATGACATTTCTCATTGTTTCCATCTAGGAAATCGATAGAAAACTTTATAATGAGTTAGGGCGACCAATAGAGCATGAAAAATTAATCGAACATTCTCTTCTAAATAATTAAAAAATGTATTTTTCATGCAGTTAGATACAGTAAAAATAACAGTTAACTGAAAAAGATAGAGTTCGATTTTAAACAACTATTAATGGCAGTTCATTTCATTACTAAGATGTAAACTGTTCAGTGTGTCTTCATTATGGATAATTTACTCATTCTAATTTCATCATTTCTTGGTAATTGTATTTTAATTCACAATCAATGGTATACAACGACTTAATGTTATGGTAAACTTTAGATAACCGGATACTTTACAGACATACTACAATTTTCTGGATACATAATACCTCATTAAAAACTTGTTAAATTTATTATCCATCTAATTGAAAAGAATGTATAAAATATTTAAAATTAATGGTTGTATCGATATAAATTATAATACTGTTACAGTTACATTGACAAAGTATCTACTGGAAATATAACACATTTTATTCGCACTCAGAAAAGGGCCTTTAAATATGCTTTTAATTAACTAATTTTTTCTTCAGAAAAAAACATATTACCCCGCAATCATTTGAAATAGTTTCGACTAGTTATCTTATTCTGGTGTACTCAAATATTGGTCTTTAAACCCTCTTAAATTCCACAATCCTAGTTTTAAATTATAATATTTCAATATAATATGTTTACAGTAAATGTTCTCTGTGATCCCACAAGCGAACACACTAATATCTTTTCACAGTGCATGCTGCCCTCTGTGATCCAACAACCGAACACTCTAATATCATTCCACAGTGCATGCCGCCCTCTGTGATCCAACAACCGAACACTTTAATCTAAAGAACGCCAGCGAGCTGACACTGCTACCACTAAATAAAACCTACCAGACCAAAAGTAACCTTGTGTGTGCTGCCAAATGTGTTGAGCTGAGAGATGAATGTTACAGCTATATGTACGAGACCTCAACCAAAACATGTACGCTAGGTCAGTTTAAAATTCAATGTTCTAATGTCACAGTTTTAAAATTTATTAAGGACATTTCTAAATAGTGTGGTTCTGTTTTTTTTTCTGAAATGATTTCTTTTAGATTTTAATCAAACGAATACTTTTTTTTCAGAGCTTTGTAAAATGTAGAAAGGTTTCATTGGAGTGTTTAGGTTACATGCTGCTGATGACTGCCGGAATTCTTTATAGTAGTGTCTTCGAAAGAATTGTTTTAATTCATGTTTTATGCTCATATAGGCTCCTGCCTTCTACCGATAGCCGCCGTCAACACGTCACAACCTGCTAACTCCAACAAACTTTACAGCAAGGGAATGATGTACTGCAATGTACAAGAGCTTGTGACGTCAGTAGGAAATGGGAGTATGAGTTCGTGTAACCTGGCCGCTAGTCTAGGTTTGTTTGGATATGGAGAGCTTTATTTTTAGCACTATTTGTTAGTGATAGCAAGGATGTTGGTCAGAATTTTTTTATTGTAGTTGTAGTTTCGTAAAGTGGCTTAGATTGTAAAATTGCATCTTCATCGCAAAGCATAAAGCGAAAGCACTAAAAAGTTCAAAAACCTAGCTTTCATGTATAGCTGTAACGTAAAGCAAAGTAGCTGTTTGGAGTTATCCACTAAGACTTGGGTTTCTAGCTGCTCGAAGCTCTAGTTGCCTCTACGACCAACAGACAGAAGTTATGTTGTTGGCGGAAGATGGGCGGGGAAGAATCCGTAATCTGAATCTCGATCTAAAGACAAATATTTCGTAAATATTTAAATAATTAGAGCTGCAAATAGTAATACGAATATAATAAATTATGTAATTCAAGTAGAAAATTCACTATGTTTTGCCTTAGTTTTCTTTAGCGCTATGTGGATTTTTACTGTCAACATTTTTTAAAAAAAGACTTTTAGTTTTAACCGTTGGAGAAACAAGGTTTTGGGGTAGCTCTAAAAATGGTGAGCATACTGACTCATGCGCCCAGGTTTAGTTCAACTCAGGAAACGGTTCGTGGCTATCTTCAACACTTTTATTTGGTCGGCGTGGTCGAGTCGGTAAAGCTCATGGTTGCTAAAACCGCTAAACCAAAAAGTCTCGAGTTCGAACCCTCGGGCAGATGAGGCTCGTTAGCTGGGGACAGCCACTCTTCTAGGAGAGACAACTCCAAAATCGTTCAACTGCTGCCTTGTAGTTTGTTCTTGTTTGGACAAAGACTACGGAAGCAAATCCAAAAAGAAAAGCAGGCTGAAATCTGAGTCAATGGTCTCAATGGCGCGTAACCAGTTGACACGTAATCCTTAATTTTGATGAAAGCATGGTCGAGTCGGTAAAGCTCATGGTTGATAAATTCGAGTTCAAACCCTCTGGCAGATAAGGCTCGATCCCTCCCAACACTAAAAATTAAGAACGAAGAAGAAGAAGAAGAAGATTTTGACACAATTCTTCACATTACAGAGTAGCCCACGTCCTAACCGCTACCAACTAACCCTTACAATCATTCACACCAGCTTTCATAACGCATTCGACCTTGGGATAACAATACATAAACACACCAGGGTTAACAATATTCTAGGGTCAACTCAATTCACACACAACCTACAGACGACCCGTAACACTGACCAGATTTAAATAACAGCGAAAGCATATTTCTAAATCTATTTATTCTATGGCAAGGGTGGCATTTTGTGATAATGCAATAAGATAGTGAGTTGGGGTAGATAAAAATAATATATGATTACAGAGAACAGGCGGAGCTTCAATTTTTGAATGCTAACTTTTTTTAATCTACAGGAGGCGTAGCACTAGGTAACAGAACAATCTTTGCTGCCAAAAGTCCAGACATCTTTAGATCATGTGCAGACGTGAAGAACTCAACGACTCCGAGACTTCTGGTGCAACTGTCGTCTGGTCTTGTCGTCATGTGTGACACTGTGACAGACGGAGGGGGCTGGACAATTTTTCAGCGTCGCGTCAATGGATCAGTTGACTTCTACAGAAACTGGACGGAATACAAATACGGATTCGGTGACTATGGTGTTGGTGATTTCTATCTGGGCAACGAAAATGTTTATTGTCTAAACTCAAAGTATCGTTTGGAGCTTAGGATCGATATGACTTACAAAGGACAAGATTACTTCGCTTATTATTCTAATTTTACTTTATTGTCTGAAAGCCAAGGCTACAAGATCTCATTCAGTGGATATTCAGGAACAGCCGGAGATTCTCTCACGGCGAAATCCAACAACCAAAAGTTCAGCACCTACGACGTTGAAAATGATATCGACCCGAACAAAAATTGTGCCGTCTACTACCGTGCAGCCTGGTGGTACTCTTACTGTATGGACGTCCAGCTGAACGGTAACTGGGGCAGCAAGGTGTTCGCCAAAGGCTTGATGTGGCTCAACACAACCGGCTACTACGACAGCGTCTCAAGTTGTGAAATGAAAATACGACCTGTTACTCTTTAAAGAATCAATGTACCTATGTTTACGTTAAAAAAGTCGAATAAATAAAGCAAGCAAATAGGCCTATATTGTAATTCATAAATTTATATTTATATTACTTTATTATTATCAATTTAAAGTTTCTAGTCTATAATTTTAAAGAAAATTGAGTTTATATTTTTATCTAGTTTTGTTTCACTAAAAGATATCATTTAATGAAATCATTTAAATTGAGTACTATTTCAGACAGATAAATGAAAATTCACATAAAAGTAAAAGATCTAATTTTCTGCCTGATTTCAAATTTTGAGTAATTTCCGTTGACTGGAAGTAGTATTTTTCGCTTCTTCCGATGTCTCAAAATACGCATGTTAATTTATAAAGTACAAAGAATATTCCTCACTATTATACACATTGCTTTTTGCGTTCACTCGGTGAAGTGGATTGTTATCTTAGACATATAATACAACAGACGAGGAAGCCATTTTTATGTAACCTTGTTTTATTCTGAATCGGAAACGGAACATAACATGCAAGGGACATCACTCAAACATTATAAGACTAATAAAAGAAGAGTGAGTTCCCCTCAATATAAAGCTCAATATATTACATCCCTTTACCCTTAGTAAATAATAACATAGCTTTCAAGAGAATAAATGATAGTATCCTAAAATCACTTTGCTATTTCCTTCTTTAGTCTAAAACATTAGAATTGCCAAACAATAATAAAAGAAAGATTGAATAATGATCCCCTTTCAATTAATAACACTTCAAAAGTCAATACAAAACATTATATGCATTCCTTCCGAAATGTCAAACAATGTAACAAATCACTAAATATATTGTAACATGAACATTATATGATTTGAATCATTTGGTAGATTAAATCCTTACAAACAAATGCAAAATATGCTACAACATAATTAAAATACAAAACAATGATGTCAAAGTCCTCTTAACCTTTAAAATCAAAGGTCTAACTTATCTGGGACTTTGATTGTCCTGTTTGACCTTCTCAGTGGCTGTTGATTTGGTGACTCAAGATTCTGACCATCTGGACTCTCTAGCTCAGGAAGTCCAGGATCTAAATAATTAATTCCAGAATTTACATTTTCTGACTCTAGAATACTTGGTTCACTCATATCAACAGACCTTGGTTGTGGAACAAACTGAGTTGGTGTGAACCGGTCAGATCTGGTGGGATTGATAGATTTACACTTATTATCTACACAAGTTATTTTTAACTGGTCTGCATGTCTACGGACAATAAGTCCATTATTTGTTTTTACTTTATAAGACACAGGTCCTGTACATTGAACAATTTGACCTGGCATCCATTTTTCCCCTCTCCCATAATTTCTCAGATACACATTATCATTAACCCCAAATTCTCTCTCAATGGATGTTTCGTCATGATTTAATTTTTGTGTAAGTTGATGTTGGGAAACAGACCTTTGAACAGTTGGATGTAGTAGGTCAAGGTGAGTTTTAATTTTCCTACCACACAGCAATTCGCACGGTGCAACACCTGTTGTTATATGAGGAGTTGTGCGGTATTTGGCTAAGAACCTATTTACTCTTTTAACATCATTCACATTTATATTGGAGTTATCCATGATAGTGAAAAGAACAAATACATCTTCTGGTACATAACTAAGGCTTTCGTTTTTTAAAGGTAAACGACTAAGACTATCTGCACTATTCTCAGATCCAGGTTTGTATTTCAATTCATAATTGTATGCGGCTAGTGTGATAGCCCACCTTTGAACCCTTGGTGAGGCATGCTCAGGCAGGGGTTTGTTTTCCCCAAACAAACCCAGCAATGGCTTATGATCTGTAAAGATGGTGAACTCCCGGCACCCCGTCAAAAGAGCGCACGACAAAAGAGCGCCGACATAAGAGCGCAGACAAAAGAGCGCCGACAAAAGAGCGCAGACAAAAGAGCGCAGACAAAAGAGCGCAGACATAAGAGCGCAGACAAAAGAGCGCCGACATAAGAGCGCCGACAAAAGAGTGCAGTCAATTATAAAAACACATGTTGTAAGCTAAACAAATATGGCATTAAACAATCGGCGGTACGATAAAACGACATGTGTTTATTTATATATTGTGGTTGATATGGTATAAATGCAGTTTGAAAATATTTCTAGCCCAATTAACATGGAGAAGATCGAATCACAGAAAGGGAAGGTAATTATTTTGGTCGAAGGCTACAGATATCGAAAGGACAGAGCAAATGCTGTTGGAAGTACGACTTGGAGATGCTGCAAGAAAGATGGCTGCCGAGGACGGATGAAAATGATGAACGATGTTGTTCTGTCATCATCGGAACACAATCACGCTCCTGATCCGGCTAAAAACGAAGCAGCGAAAACGGGCAGTGGAAGGGTTGGAAAACCCAAGGCAGATTATACAATTAGCATTTAGTAGAAGCTAGTCCTGCAGAAATTATGCCACTGGTAGATTATTGGGAGGATAGTTACATAGGAGGCGAAGGAGAAACCGTCGAGGTGACCCACGCTTCGCTCTTGCTATTTGGAATGTCCATAATTGTGTCTCTGAAAATCTACCACGTACGAACAACTCAGTCGAGTCTTGGCATCGCGCATTCCAACAAACGGTAGATTGCAATCATCCTTCCGTTTTTAAATTGATCAACCAGTTTCGTCTGGAACAAGATCACATCGAAATCGAACTGGAACGTCATCTGGCTGGAGTTAATCAACCAGAAGCTTCAAAGAACAAATATGTTCAGCTGAACCGAAGATTGCAGACAATTGCTTCAACCTATGCTAATGATTCAATGATGGACTACCTACGGGGTATAGCCCACAACTTAGCATTATAAATGCAACTATAAAGAAAATTTTTATTAATCTGAACTTATTTTCATTTTGTAACATTTCATTTCAGTTTATATTCTCAATTTAGGCCTAACTTTTAAAATCTTTGTATGTGTTACTACGTTGCGTTTTGAATAATTCGACTTCATGTTGATTATATCAGTTTTTTAATTAAAGAAACTGAACAGAGTTAGCTTCAAACGATGACGTCTGATCTGAGTTAATTTTCTTGTTCCTATTTATTAAATATGGTTTTTCGATTTTTAGTTTGCGCTCTTATGTCGGCGCTCTTTTGTCGGCAAATTGATGCGCTCTTATGTCGGCGCTCTTATGTCGGCGCTCTTTTGTCTGCGCTCTTATGTCGGCGCTCTTTTGTCGTGCGCTCTTTTGACGGGTCACCGAACTCCCTACCAAACAGAAACTTGTGAAATTTCTTAATACCAAAAATGAGGCCTAAGCCTTCCCTATCTAACTAAGAATAATTTTTCTCAGCCTGGTTCAAAGATCTACTGGCAAAAGCAATGTGTCTGTCACCATTTTCATCTATGTGGGATAAAACTGCTCCTACACCATCTGGTGAAGCATCACATGTTAAGATAAGTTTTTTTTTCCCTGGGTCATAGTGAGTTAGCAAGGTGTCAGAAGACAAAGCTTCTTTTGCTGCATTAAAAGCAGCATCTTGTTGTTTACCCCAGTGCCAAGTTGCATTTTTCTGCAGCAGCTTGTACAGTGGTGATAGTTTATCAGACAGATTCCCTATGAACTTTGCATAGTAATTTATCAAGCCCAAAAAAAGCTCTTAGCTGTTGGGTATTTTCAGGTTTGGGTGCTTCTTTAATGGCTTTTGTTTTCTCAGGTTGAGGTTTGAGACCCTGTCTGCTCAAACTATAACCGAGAAAACTAAAATCTGTCAGCATGAATTGACATTTATCTTTGTTTATCTTTAAACCCTTTTCACCAAGTATTTTCAAGACTTTATCAAGTGTTTTAAGATGTTCAGTGTCATTCTTACCAGTTATGTATACATTGTCATAGTAAACACAAACATTTGGAATGTCCTGAAAAATACTGTCCATGACAGCCTGGAAAATTCCAGGGCTAGATGATATACCAAAACATAGTCTTTCATATTGGTAGCGTCCCTTATTTGTGTTTATTGTCGTATAGACTTTTGAATCTGGATGAAGTTCTAGTTGAGTGTAAGCATGACTAAAGTCTAATTCAGTGAATTTGTCTCCTCCTGCTAAATTCAAAGAAATTTCCTCAATGTTAGGAATGGGTACCTATTTAGCTCTATTTGCTTATTCAGTGTAGCTTTATAGTCTCCACAAATTCTTACAGAACCATCCTTCTTTAACACTAGCACAATGGGCGTAGCCCAATCGGAATAGTCTACCTTCTTTATGATGCCATTAGATTCCAATCTACTTAGCTCATTTTCAATTTTATCCCTCATTGCATAAGGTGGAACTCTAGCTTTGCAGTATCTTGGATTTGTGTCTTTAATGCTTATCTTCACTGTCCTATCATTTAGTAACCCTGAACTGCCAAAGACACCTTCATTTTCAGATACAACTTTATCTATTGAAGTAAAACTAGATTCTCTTGCTTTGTTCACTGAAAATATACTCCCCCAGTCTAACTTAAGATCAACCAACCAGTTCCTACCTAGTAATGGTGGTCCGTTTCCTTCAACCACAAGAAGAGGAAGTTTAACACTTTGACCATTATAGCTTATATGAACTATACACTCTCCTATCACCGGAACATTGTCACCTGTGTATGTTGTTAGGCACTTGTGACATGTTTGTAGAGGCACTGATCCTCCTGTGACAGCGTCAAAGTCCTTCTTTGTGATGACGGTTAGAGATGCTCCCGTGTCAAGTTGGAAGATGATGCTCTTACCGTTGATACAAACTAGTACGTAGATGGGAGCATGACTTGTTGATTTCACAGAGAACAGGTTGAACTCCGGCTGCGGATCAGTTTGAGCATTTTCACTGGTAGAGTGGTTCATTGGTTGGGTTAGGCTGTCTTGGTGACAGTTAACATAGTGCTGCCTTTGGTTGCGGTACTGTCCTGACTGGCTAGATCTAGCAACAGACGAAGACTTTGCAAAGCAGGCCTTGGCAATGTGACCTTGCTTACTGCACTTATAGCAAGTTGCTGACTTGAACTTGCATCGATGAGATGCATGGGGACCGTTGCATCGATGACATTTTTGATAATTATTACTAGATTTAGATCTAGGCTTTGAACGTGCAGGCTGTTTAGCATAAGTTGGAATGCTCTGATGGGGTTGGTGTTTGTTGACTAACCTGCTGTTTACTGCATGGATCACTGAAGGCGCTAGAGATCTGACCGCATCGGATGACTGCTGGAATGAAGTTGCAAGTTGTATTGCTTTTTCCAATGTTAGATCTGACTCGAGAAGCAACTTTCTTTGAACATCGGGGCTGTTTACACCTGTCACAAACTTTTCACATAGTCTGTCGGACAGCGTGTCCCCGAATTCACAGAATTCACTTAGATGACGTAAAGCAGCAACATATTCTGATATTGATTCGTTTTGGTTGACGAGTCCTACTGTCAAATCTGGCTCTACACAGGAACTTTGGTGGTGCATGCGCATGGTGGTCTGTTAGGAGTTTGCTCAGTTCGTTAAAGCTCTTGGTAGCTGGACTAGCTGGTGCGCATAAAACCTTTAATAGCCTAAATTGTTGAGGCCCTATGACTGTTAACAAAACAGCTCTCTTTTTGGCTTCTATCGTCACGTCGTTAGCTTCAAGGTAAAAGCTTAACCTATCTAGATAATCATGAATGGTTTCATCATTCGAATTAAATTCTTTTATCTGGCCATACAGCGCCATTATCCTACAAATACTTAGCAAATATGCTCTAGCAAGCTTCTTCTTAAGTAAGCATGTGCTCTTTTTAGTGGATAATTAATCCTCGTCGCCAATGAAGTGGATTGAGATCTTATAATTCTAGACAGATAATATAACAGACGAAGAAGCCATTTTTATGTACCTTGTTTTATTCTGAATCGGAAACGGAACATAACATACAAGTGACATCACTCAAACATTATAAGACTAATACAAGAAGAGTGAGTTCCCCTCAATATAAAGCTCAATATATAACACTCGGTGTGCAAATTTTTTTTTCTACGAGATTCTATTCTATTTTAAAAAGTTTAAGTAATTAAAAATGGATTAAAAATCTTGTCTATATCCCGAGTTGCCATCCCCTGTTGTTTTATATAAGAATATTCGAGAAAGTTTAAGGGAGATCACCCCCGGTTTATTTAAGTTTAAAATATTCTAGGTATATTTTTCAATTTTGAAATTAAAAATCAATATTGCACGTGATCTGTATTTCAGATAAAAACGTTTAAGTGCAATTGAACGAAGTTTCTCAGAACTTATCTGTTTGTGACGGCACTTCAGTGAGTGTCTTACCTGCAAACAACTTGATCACACTTGAAAAGCTTTTAAAATATATTTCCTAGCCTTTATTCTTCTTTTCTTAACCGTAGTCTAGCCATTTGTTTTTTTTTCATTTTCACGTGGTTTATTTATGTCTAAATGTGAATTCAGGCCTATTTCCGAGTGTGTTGCAAAGATCAATACTTTTGACATTTTATATTTTTAAAAGCTTTTATTTAGTTTAGTTCGCCGTTTGTTTGTCTGTTGGCTTGTGGCAAATATTTAATTGAATTTTGCCCTGCATTACGAATAGATTCATTTTTTAAAACAAAGATAGTAGGCAGAATTTTTAATCTAATATTATATTAAACGTGTCATTAAAATAGATATAAAGGACCAACTAATTTCATCAGTAATAGATAATGTTGATCACCAATGGTACGTTTTACTTCTTAGAGCCGACCACAGACTAAGAAGGGGCAGATAATTGTGTTTTATAAACAGCAAGCTACTAAAAAAATAAAGTTCCCTTTACAAACCTAACGGTCCATGGGCAAATGGAATAAAGTTTACTTGTTTCTGTAACTTCAGATTTGAAGGGATTTTGTGGTCAGCGCTAAGCCTAACCGAGTTTATTACTTTTCCCTAGCAAGCTATTAAGTGGGTTTAAAGTAAATATGACATTTTTACTGTCGGTTCCATTTGTAGCATGCCTTTATTTATCTTTACTTAACCGTAGTCTAGCAATTTCTTTTTCATGTTTACATGGTTTGTTCATGTCTAACTGTGAATTCAGGCCTATTCCCGAGTGCAGTGCAAAGATCAATACTTTTGACATTTTATATTTTTATAAGCTTTTATTTAGTTTAGTTCGGTCTTTGTTTATCTGTTGGCTTGTGGCAAATATTTAATTGAATTTTGCCACACGTTACAAATATATTCGTTGGTTAAGAAAAAGAACGAAGACAAAATTGTTAATCTAATATTATATTAAACGTGTCATTAAAATTAATAAAATGACTGATTAATTTCATCAGTAATAGATAATATTGGTCACTAATGGTACGTTTCACTTTTTAGAGCCGATTACAGGCTAAGAAGGGGTAGATAATTGTGTTTTGATAAACAGCAAGCTACTAAAAAGTAAATAATTTTCCCTTTACAAACCTAACGGTCCATGGGGCGAATGGAATAAAGTTTACTTGTTTCGGTAACTTTGGATTTGAAGGGATTTTGTGATCAGCGCTATGCTTAGCCTCATTTACTTTTAAGTGGGTTTAAAGTAGATATTTTTAATAGTATGTATTGCATAGTTTTATCAGGTACTACTGGAATGCAAAATGTAAAGTAGACCTATTAATTAGACCTAATTAATAAAACAAATATCGACTGTCAATATTCTTAGTTTCTAAAAATTTGAATTTTAAAAACAAAAATAAAAACTTGTTTAAAAAATAATAGTAATATGTAACTCTTAATTCATTGAAAAAAATTGCTTTCTTCAATAAATCATTAGTCATTAAAATGTTAGTTTTCATGAGCGACCCTTACTTCTGTTTAAAGAGGCAATTTCTAAAACAAAAATCTTCTAGTACAATGAAAAGCTTATTATTTTAAGGATTTTGTTTTACAAATTTAGTTTAAAAACTCGATTTTGTAATATCTTTTTCCAAATTAATAGTTAACTGTTTTTGCCAAGAAAAAAACTTCCACTTTTCTATTTATTTTTTCTACAATATTTCAAACATGGTTTCTGTATTAAGTTTATTATGTTGTATGGTTCTGAGGCTCCTGTATGTTGACACCCACCGCCGTCAATACGTCCCGACAAGCAAACTCCACCAAACTTTACAGCAAGGGAATGTACTGCAATGTACAAGAGCTGTTGACGTCAGTAGGAAATGGGAGGATGAGTTAGTGTAACACGGCCGCTTGTCGAGGTTTGTTAACATGTGTAAATCATTTTTTAGCTCAATTATTTACTGTTTCAATTTAGTACTTATTCTGAACAACTATATCCGAGATAATTATTGTGGTAATTTCGGTGACCTACGACCTATATTTAGTATCTGTTTAAAGAAAAGCATATTTAAAATTATGCGCGCGTTATCATTTTCATTTGGTGCGCAATAGTTTTGAGTCATGCAACTCTACAGTAAATAAAATTTTACAGTACTGAAAAAAAATTCATAAAAAAGTTGAAAAAAAACAAACCTTTATGTAATAATGTACTAATTAAAAGGGAGAAAATAAATTATAGAAATATATTATAATACACTACTATTTAAATTACTATAAAGAAAAGCGTGGGTCTCTTCCTAGATATTAGTAAAGGTATCTAATGGACAATATAGTGACCTACTTAAGTAGGATGCAATGATTGCATGAAGAGAGATAAATCTTCATGTACGACCTCTAATACAGTTGGAGACAGTGTTTCTTCCAGACTTTTATCTCCGGGGAGGGGGGTAGGCACTTGATATTTTCGGGGGGGGGGGGGGGGGGGGGGGGGGTGAGCGGACAACATTTTCCGGGGGTTCGGACACTAGTAAAAGTATATTTATCCTATATAAATTCCATTTCGAAGAGTAAGCATCTTCTAATTTGAAGTTGGCGCAGTTCTTAGACTGAGCACGGTATATAAGGTTTGGCTAGCTAGTTACATTTTATGCTAGTTTTACTTCGTTCTTTAATTTCGTTTAACAAAGCAGCTCTTCACGTTGTAATCTAACACTAGAATTACTCGATAAAGTATTAGAACAGAGTTCTGAACGTCACGCTTCTCTTGTTTACAATAACACATCCCTCCCATTGTTTGAATAAAGGGTTTCATCTAGTGAGAATTCTGATCGTTAGAAATAGTTCGCCATTAAATTAATCGAACATTCTTTTCTAAAAAAATTTAAAAAATGTAAAAATAACAGTTAACTGAAAAAGAAAGAGTTCGATTTTAAACGACTATTAATGGAAGTTCATTTCATTACTAAGATGTAAACTTTAAGTGTCTTCATTATGGATAATTTACTCATTCTAATTTCAACATTTCTTGGTAATTGTATTTTAATCCACAATTAGTGGTATATAGTGACTTAATTTTATGTTAAACTGTAGTGAAACGGATACTTTACACACATACTACAATCTTATGGATACATAATACCTCATAAAAAACGTGTTCAATTTATGATTCATCTAATTTTTTAAAATGTATTAAATATTGAATATTAATAATTGTATCGATATAAAACTCTTACAGTTAATTGATAACGTATCTACTGGAATTATAATACATTTTATTCGCACTCAGCAAAGAGCATTTGAGTTTGAATTTAATTAGCTAATTTTTTCTGAAGAAAAACTTTATTACTCAGCAATCTTCTTAAATAGTTCCGCCCAATTCTCACATTCTGCTGTACTGAATTATTGGTCTTTAGGGGTCGGCGTGGTCGAGTCGGTAAAGCTCATGCTTGCTAAACCGAAAAGTCTCGAGTTCGAACCCTCGGGCAGATGAGGCTCGTTAGCTGGGGACAGCCACTCTTATAGGAGACACAACTCCAAAATCAAGCAACTGCTGCCTTGTAGTTTGTTCTTGGTTGGACAGCAAATGGAAGCAAATCCAAAAAGAAAAGCAGGCTGAAATCGGAGTCTATGGCCTCAATTGCGCATAACCAGTCGACACATATCCTTAATTGTGTTGGAGGCGTGGTCGAGTCGGCAAAAAGCTCATGTTTGATAAATTCGAAAAAGTCTCGAGTTCAAACCCACTGGCAGATAAATCTCGATCCCCTTCAACACTAAATATTTAGAACGAAGAAGAAGATTGGTCTTTATATTCTCTTAGATTCCACAATCCTAGTTTTACACAATTGTTTGCAAAAATAACTATTGTTTCTATCACAAACGTGAACTCTTTGTACGTTGTAAAAATCGTAAAGTATATATATATATATATATATATATATATATATATATATATATATATATATATATATATATATATATATATATATATATATATTTATATATTCACACAACAAAAAATATAGTAGTTTTATAATAGTGATTAAGTTTGGTAAAGCAAGCTCCAGTAATGTATAGATTTATTTTTCGTTGTTTTTATCATTAATTTATGTTGTTTTTTTGCACTATAAAAACTGTACCAATATAATATCTTTCCACAGTGCATGCAGCCCTCTGTGATCCAACAACCGAATACTTTAATCTAAAGAACGCCAGTGAGCTGACACTGCTACCGCTAAATAAAACCTACCAGACCAAAAGTAACCTTGCGTGTGCTGCCAAATGTGTTGAGCTGAGAGATGAATGTTACAGCTATATGTACGAGACCTCAACCAAAACATGTACACTAGGTCAGTTTAAAATTCAATGTTCTAATGTCACAGTTGTAACATTTATTTAGCAAATTACTAAATAGTGTAGTTCTGTTTTTTTTTCTAAGTTCTGTTTTTTAGATTTTAATCAAACGAATAATGTTTTTCAGAGCTTTGTAAAAGTAGGTATGTTTCATTGGAGTGTTAAGGTTACATGCTGCTGATGACAGCCGGAATTCTTTATAGTAGTGTTTTCGCAAGAATTGTTTTAATTCATGTTTTATGGTCATATAGGCTCCAGGCTTCTACCGATAGTCGCCGTCAACACGTCCCAACAAGCAAACTCCACCAAACTTTACAGCAAGGGAATGATGTACTGCAATGTACAAGAGCCGGTGACGTCATTAGGAAATGGTAGGATGAGTTAGTGTAAAACGGCTGCTTGTCTATCTTTGTTTGCATATGGAGAGCTTTATTTTTAGCACTATTTGTTTGTGATAGCACGAATGCTGGTCAGATTTTATTACTGTGGTTTCGTAACGTGGCTAAGATTGTAAAATAGCAATTTCATCGCAAAGCATAAAGCAAAAGCGCTAAAAGGTTAAAAAACCTAGCCTTCACGTATAGCTGTAACGTAAAGCAAAGTAGTTGTTTGGAGTTATCCACTAAGACTGGGGTTTCTAGCACCTCGAAGCTCTAGTTGCCTCTACGACCAACAAACAGAAGTTATGTTGTTGGCGGAAGAGGGACGTGGAGGAATCAGTAATCTGAATCTCGATCTAAAGACAAATATTTATAAATATTTAAATAATTAGAGCTGCAAATAGTAACACTAATATTATAAATTATGTAATTCAAGTAGAAAAGTTACTATATTTGCCTTAGTTTGCTTTAGCGCTATGTAGATTTTTACTGTCAACATTTAAAAAAAAAGACTTTTAGTTTTAACCGTTGGAGAAACAAGGTTTTGGGGTAGCTCTAAAAATGGTAAACATACTGACTCTTGCGCCCAGGTTTAGTTCAACTCAGGAAACGGTTCGTGGCTATCTTCAACACTTTTATTTGGTCGGCGTGGTCGAGTCGGTAAAGCTCATGGTTGCTAAACCGCTAAACCAAAAAGTCTCGAGTTCGAACCCTCGGGCAGATGAGGCTCGTTAGCTGGGGACAGCCACTCTTCTAGGAGAGACAACTCCAAAATCAAACAACTGCTGCCTTGTAGTTTGTTCTTGTTTGGACAAAGGCTATAGAAGCAAATCCAAAAAGAAAGCAGGCTGAAATCGGAGTCAATGGCCTCAATGGCGCATAACCAGTTGACACGTAATCCTTAATTGTGATGGAAGCATGGTCGAGTCGGTAAAGCTCATGGTTGATAAATTCGAGTTCAAACCCTCTGGCAGATAAGGCTCGATCCCTCCCAACACTAAAAATTAAGAACGAAGAAGAAGAAGAAGAAGATTTTGACACAATTCTTCACATTACAGAGTAGCCCTCGCCCTAACCGCTACCAACTAACCATTACAATCATTCACACCAGCTTTCATAACGCATTCGACCTTGGGATAACAATACATAAACACACCAGGGTTAACAATATTCTAGGGTAAACTCAATTCACACACAACCTACAGACGACCCGTAACACTGACCAGATTTAAATAACAGCGAAAGCAGATTTCTAACTCTATTTATTCTATGGCAAGGGTGGCATTTTGTGATAATGCAATAAGATAGTGAGTTGAGGTAGATGAAAATAATATATGATTACAGAGAACAGGCGGAGCTTCAATTTTTGAATGCTAACTTTTTTTAATCTACAGGAGGCGTAGCACTAGGTAACAGAACAATCTTTGCTGCCAAAAGTCCAGACATCTTTAGATCATGTGCAGACGTGAAGAACTCAACGACTCCGAGACTTCTGGTCCAACTGTCGTCTGGTCTTGTCGTCATGTGTGACACTGTGACTAACGGAGGAGGCTGGACAATTTTTCAGCGTCGTGTCAATGGATCAGTTGACTTCTACAGAAACTGGACGGAATACAAATACGGATTCGGTGACTACGGTGTTGGTGATTTCTATCTGGGCAACGAAAATGTTTATTGTCTAAATTCAAAGTATCGTTTGGAGCTTAGGATCGATATGACTTACAAAGGACAAAATTACTTCGCTTATTATTCTAACTTTAGTTTATTGCCCGAAAGCCAAGGCTACAAGATCTCTTTTAGTGGATATTCAGGAACTGCCGGGGATTCTCTCACGGTGAAAACCAACAACCAAAAATTCAGCACGTACGACGTTGAAAATGATATCGAAACGGACAAAAATTGTGCCGTCTACTACCGCGCGGCCTGGTGGTACTCTTACTGCATGGACGTTCAGCTGAACGGCAACTGGGGCAGCAAAGATTTCGCCAGAGGCTTGATATGGCACAACACAACCGGCTACAACGACAGCGTCTCAAGTTGTGAAATGAAAATACGACCTGTTACTCTTTAAAGAATCAATGTACCTATGTTTACCTTAAACACAAGTCGAATAAATAAAGCAAGCAAATAGGCCTATATTGTAATTCATAAATTTATATTTATATTACTTTATTATTATCCCTTTAAAGTTTCTAGTCTATAATTTTAAAGAAAATTGAGTTTCTATTTTTATCTATTTTTGTTTTATTAAAAGATATTATTTAATTACAGTCTTATGAAAGCATTTAAATTGAGTACTATTTCAGATAGATAAATGAAAATTGACGTAAGTAAAAGATCTAATTCTCTGCCTGCTGTCAAATTTTGAGTAATTTCCGTTGACTGGAAGTAGTATTTTTCGCTTCTTCCGATTTCTCAAAAAACGCATGTTAATTTATATAATACTAAGAATATTCTGCACTATTATACACACTGTGTTTTGCGTTCACTTGGTGTGCAGATTTTTTTTTCTACGAGATTCTATTCTATTTTAAAAAGTTTAAGTAACTAAAAATGGATTAAAAATCATGTCTATATCCCGAGTTGCCATCCCCTGTTGTTTTATATAAGAATATTCGAGAAAGTTTACGGGAGATCACTCCCGGTTTATTTAAGTTTAAAATATACTAGGTATATTTTTCAATTTTGAAATTAAAAATCAATATTGCACGTGATCTGTATTTCAGGTAAAAACGTTTAAGTGCAATTGAACGAAGTTTCTCAGAACTTATCTGTTTGTGACGGCACTCCAGTGAGTGTCTTACCTGCAAACAACTTGATCACACTTGAAAAGTATTTAAAATATATTGCCTAGTATGTAACATCTATGACATTTTTATTGTCGGTTCCATTTGTAGCAAGCCTTGATTCATCTTTACTTAACCTTAGTCTAACAAATTTTTTCATTTTTACATGGTTTATTCATGTCTAACTTTGAATTCAGGCCTATTTCAGGCTTATTTCCGTGTGCTGTCAATTGACATTTTATATTTTTTAAAAGCTTTTATTTAGTTTAGTTCGTTGTTTGTTTGTCTGTGGGTTTGTAACAAATAGTTAATTGAATTTTGCCCTGCATTACAAATAGATTCCTTTGTTAAAACAAAGATAGAAGGCAGAATGTTGAATCTAATATTATATTAAACGCGTCATTAAAATAAATAAAAAGGACCAACTAATTTAATCAGTAATAGATAATGTTGATCACCTATGGTACGTTTTACTTCTTAGAGCCGATTACAGACTAAGAAGGGGCAGATAATTGTGTTTTATAAACAGCAAGCTACTAAAAAGTAAATAAAATTCCCTTTACAAACCTAACGATCCATGGGGCTAATGGAATAAAGTTTACTTGTTTCCGTAACTTCAGATTTGAAGGTTTTTTTGGTCAACGCTAAGCTAAGCTTCGTTTACTTTTCCCGAGCAAGCTTTTAAGTGGGTTTAAAGTAAATATTTTTAACAGTGTGTATTGCATACTTTTATCAGGAACTACTGGAATGCAAAATGTAAAGTAGACCTATTAATTAGAATTAATTAATAAAAAAAATATCGCATGTCAATATTAATTTTTTAAATTCTTAGTTTCTAAAAACTTGTTTAAAAATAATAATAATAATATGTAACTTTTAATGCATAGAAAAAATTGCTTTCTTTAATTAATCATTAGTCATTAAAATGTTAGTTTTCATGACGACCAGTGCTTCTGTTTAAAGTAAAGAGGCAATTTTAAAAAACATTTTTAAAAATCTTCTAGTACAACGAAAAGCTTGTTATTTTAAGGATTTTGTTTTACAAACTTATTTTAAAATTTTTTCTAAATTAATGGTTAACTGTTTTTGCCAAGAAAACTTCCATTCGTCTATTTATAGTTACTACTATATTTCAAACATGTTTTCTGTATTAAGTTTATAAAGTTGTATGTTGCTCTAGGCTTCAGTATCTTGACGCCCACCGCCATCACCACGTCCCAACCAGCAAACTCCACCAAACTTTACAGCAAGGGAATGTACTGCAATGTACAAGAGATTGTGACCTGAGTAGGAAATGGGAGGATGTTTGTTAACATGTCTAAATTTTTTAGCACAATTATTTACTGTTTCAATTTAGTACTTATTCTGAACAACTATATCCGAGATAATTATTGTGGTAATTTCGGTCACCTGCGACCTATTTTTAGTATCTGTTTAAAGAAAAGCATATGTAAAATTATGCGCGCATTATCATGTTCATTTGGTGCGCAATAGTTTTTAGCCATGCAACTCTACAGTAAATAAAACTTTTAAAGTAGGCCTACTGAAAAATAAATTCATAAAAAAGGTGAAAAAAAAACGTGTATGTAATAATGTACTAATTATAATACACAACTATTTAAATTACTATAAAGAAAAGCGTGGGTATCTTCCTAGATATTAGTAAAGGTATCCGATTGATAATATAGTGACCTACTTAAGTAGGATGCAATGAGAGCTAAATCTTCATGTACGTCCTATAATACAGTTGGAGACAGTGTTTCTTTCAACCTTTTATATCCGGGGAGGAAGGGGGGGCACTTGATATTTTTTTGGGGGGGGGGGGGAAGAGGGACGGACAACATTTTCCGGGGGTTTGGACACTAGTAAAAGTGTATGTTTCCGATATAAATTACATTTCGAAGAGTAAGCACTGCATCTTCTAATTTGAAGTTGACTGAGTACGGTATATCAGGTTTGGCCAGCTAGTTACATTTTATGCTAGTTATACTTCGTTATTTAATTTCGTTTAACAAAGCAGCTTTTCCCGTTGAAATCTAACACTAGAATCACTCGATAAAATAACACATCCCTCCCCTTGTTTCAATAAAGGGTTTCATCTAGTTAGAATTCTGATCGTTAGAAATAGTTCGACATTAAAAGGACTATTATTCATATTTTTAATATATTCCAAATAAACATTACAATTTACATCAGCGTAAAGATTTTATTCATAATATAACGTTGAACATTACCCCCCTCCTTCTTTACACACACACACACACTTTGCAATTTTCTTTTTCTGTCCCAATGTAAATTAAGTTGTGAAATTTAATTTAGTTTCCCTTTCCTATTGTATTTTAATGAATCTTGAAATAGTAAATATGTTATACAAAATAAATATTCGAAGGCCTTGAAAACGCAGAACTACAGAATAAAACAGGCCTTTTTTTTACTTCCACTGAAAAATCAATAAAACTCTATTTTATATCGATTTAGGACTGGTTTCTTTTCTGGTTGATTTAATTATGTATACAATTTATTGTAGAAAGGATTAATGAGCATTAGTTAATTGAATGCATGTTGTGGTGATTCTGTGCTAACATTTTAAATTAATTTTAATTTAATTTTTAATTTAACATTAAATTATCACATTAATCTTATATGAAAAGTTAAAATTTATTGCTACCTTTGAAGGAGCAATGGATACGTACTGAATCCAACGGTAGGGGGCCTACTTGTAGCCATTGAAAATAATTTTGCAATATATATATATATATATATATATATATATAGTAGCGTATATCAATTTATGCCGGAGCCGTTTAGCTAAAATGAGTAACCATTCAGCCCCTCCCCCGCATTCGAATACGACGTCGTAAAAAGAAACACTTGAAAACTTTTAAATTGTTATTAAAATTCCTAGATCAATTAACAATACACTTACTTCCACTCCGTTGAAGGCCTGTTTTATAGACATAAAAACGCCACATTTCTTTTCTAAAACATTTCTCATTGTTACCATCTAGGAAACCAATAGAAAATTTTATAATGAGTTAGGGCGACCTACAGAGCATGAATAAATTAACCTTCTAAATAATAAAAAAAATGTATTTTTTATGCAGTTAGAAATAGTAAAAATAACAGTTAACTAAAAAAGAAAGAGTTCAATTTTATACGACTATAAATGGCAGTTCATTTCATTTCTAAGATGTAAATTGTTAAGTGTCTTCATTATGGATAATTTACTCATTCTAATTTCAACATTTCTTGGTAATTGTATTTTAATCCACAATTAGTGGTACATCGTGACTAAATTTTATATTAAACTGTAGTTTACCGGATACTTAACAGACATACTACAATCTTATGGATACATAAAACCTCATTAAAAAATGTTTAATTTATGATTCACTTAATAAAAAGAATGTATTAAATATTGAATATTAATAATTGTATCGATATAAAACTCTTACAGTTAATTGATAACGTATCTACTGGAATTATAATACATTTTATTCGCTCTCTGAAAAGGGCCTTTGAATTTGAATTTAATTAACTAATTTTTTCTTCAGAAAAAAATATTACTCAGCAATCTTCTCAAATAGTTCCGACCAATTCTCACTTATTGGTCTTTATATCCTCTTAGATTCCATAATCCTAGTTTTACACAATTGTTTACGAAAATAATTGTTCCTATCACAAACGTGAACTCTTTGTACGTTGTAAAAATCGTAAAGTATAATATATATATATATATATATATTATGTATATATATATATATATATATATATATATATATATATATATATATATATTTATATATATTCACACAACAAAAAATATAGCAGTTTTATGATAGTGATTATGTATGGTAAAGCAAGCCCCAGTTATGTATAGATTTATTTTTCGTTGTTTTTATCATTAATTTATTTTGTTTTTTGCACTATAAAAACTCTACCAATATAATATCTTTTCACAGTGCATACCGCTCTCTGTGATCCAACAACCGAACACTTTAATCTAAAGAACACCAGAGAGCTGACACTGCTACCACTAAATAAAACCTACCAGACCAAAAGTAACCTTGCGTGTGCTGCTAAATGTGCTCAGCTGAGAGATGAATGTTATAGCTATATGTACGAGACCTCAACCAAAACATGTGCGCTAGGTCAGTTTAAAATTCAATGTTCTAATATCACAGTTTTAACATTTATTTTGGAATTTACTAAATAGTGTGGTTCTGTTGTTTTTTTTTTTTTTTTTCTGAAATTTTTTTTTGGATTTTAATCAAACGAATAGTGTTTTTCAGAGCTTTGTAAAATGTAGAAAGATGTCATTGGACTACTGGAATTCTTTATAGTAGTGTCTTTGAAAATATTGTTTAAATTCATGTTTTATGGTCATATAGGCTCATGGCTCCTGCCGAGAGCCGCCGTCAACACGTCCCAACCTGCAAGCTCCACCAAACTTTACAGCAAGGGAATGTACTGCAATATACAAGAGCTTGTGACGTCAGTAGGAAATGGGAGTATGAGTTCGTGTAACACGGCCGCTTGTCTAGGTTTGTTTGCATATGGAGAGCTTTATTTTTAGAAGTATTTGTTAGTGATAGCACGGATGTTGGTAAGATTTTGTTACTGTGGATTGTAAAATGGCAATTTCATCGCAAAGCATAAAGCGAAAGCACTAAAAGGTTAAAAAAAACTAGCCGTCATGTATAGCTGTAATTTAAAGCAAATTAACTGTTTGGAGTTATCCACTAAGACTTGGGTTTCTAGCACCGTAAAGCTCTAGTTGCCTCTACGACCAAAACTTATGTTGTTGGCGGAAGATGGGCGGGGAGGAATCAGTAATCTGAATCTCGATCTAAAGACAAATGTTTAGTAAATATTTAAATAGTTAGAGCTGCAAATAGTAATACGAATGTAATACATTATGCAATTCAAGTAGAAAAGTTACTATATTTGCCTTAGTTTTCTTTAGTGCTATGTGGATTTTTACTGTCGTCATTTTAAAAAAAAGACGTTTTAGTTTTATCCGTTGGAGAAACATGGTTTTGGGGTAGCTCTAAAAATGGTGAACATACTGACTCTTGCGCCCAGGTTTAGTTCAACTCAAGAAACGGTTCGTGGCTATCTTCAACACTTTTATTTGGTCGGTGTGGTCGAGTTGGTAAAGGTCATGGTTGCTAAACCGCTAAACCACAAAGTCTCGAGTTCGAACCCTCGGGCAGATGAGGCTCGTTAGCTGGGGACAGCCACTCTTCTAGGAGAGACAACTCCAAAATCAAACAACTGCTGCCTTGTAGTTTGTTCTTGGTTGGACAAAGGCTATGGAAGCAAATCCAGAAAGAAAAGCAGGCTGAAATCGGAGTCAATGGCCTCAATGGCGCGTAACCAGTTGACACGTAATCCTTAATTGTGATGAAAGCATGGTCGAGTCGGCAAAGCTCTTGGTTGATAAATTCGAGTTCAAACCCTCTGGCAGATAAGGCTCGATCCCTCCCAACACTAAAAATTAAGACCGAAGAAGCAGAAGAAGATTTGGTCACAATTCTTCACATTACAGAGTAGCCCACGTCCTAACCGCTACCAACTAACCATTACAATCATTCACACCAGCTTTCATACCGCATTCGACCTTGGGATAACAATACATAAACACACCAGGGTTAACAATACTCTAAGATAAACTCAATTCACACACAGCCTACAGCCGACCCGTAACACGGACCAGGTTTAAATAACAGCGAAAGCAGATTTCTAACTCTATTTATTCTAAGGCACAGGTGGCATTTTGTGATAATGCAATAAGATAGTGAGTTGGGGTAGATATAAATAATATATGATTACAGAGAACAGGCGGAGCTTCAATTTTTTAATGTTAACTTTCTTTAATCTACAGGAGGCGTAGCACAAGGTAACAGAACAATCTTTGCTGCCAAAAGTCCAGACATCTTTAGATCATGTGCAGACGTGAAGAACTCAACTACTCCGAGACTTCTGGTCCAACTGTCGTCTGGTCTTGTCGTCATGTGTGACACTGTGACAGACGGTGGGGGCTGGACAATTTTTCAGCGTCGTGTCAATGGATCAGTTGACTTCTACAGAAACTGGACGGAATACAAATACGGATTTGGTGACTACGATGTTGGTGATTTCTATCTGGGCAACGAAAACGTTTATTGTCTAAACTCAAAGTATCGTTTGGAGCTTAGGATCGATATGACTTACAAAGGACAAGATTACTTCGCTTATTATTCTAACTTTAGTTTGTTGTCTGAAAGCCAAGGCTACAAGATCTCTTTTAGTGGATATTCAGGAACAGCCGGGGATTCTCTCACGGGTAAAACCAACAACCAAAAGTTCAGCACCTACGACGTTGAAAATGATATCGAAACGAAAAAAAATTGTGCCGTCTACTACCGTGCAGCCTGGTGGTACTCTTACTGTATGGACGTCCAGTTGAACGGCAACTGGGACAGCAAAGAGTTTGCCAAAGGCTTGATTTGGCTCAAAACAACCGGCTTGTACGACAGCGTCTCAAGTTGTGAAATGAAAATACGACCTGTTACTTTTTAAAGGATTAATGTACCTACGTTTACCTTAAACAAAAGTCGAATAAATAAAGCTAGCAAACAGGCCTATATTGTCATTCATAAATTTATATATATATACATACATATATATATATATATATATATATATATATATATATATATATATATATATATATATATATATATATATATTACTTTATTATTATCCCTTTAAAGCTTCCAGTCTTTAATTTAAAAGAAAATTGAGTTTCTATTTTTATCTACTTTTGTTTCACTAAAAGATATTATTTAATTACAGTCTTATGAAAGCATTTAAATTGAGTACTATTTCAGATAGATAAATGAAAATTGACATGTAAGTAAAAGATCTAATTCTCTGCCTGCTGTCAAATTTTGAGTAATTTCCGTTGACTGGAAGTAGTATTTTTCGCTTATTCCGATTTCTCAAAAAATGCATGTGAATTTATAAAGTACTAGCCGTCCCGGCCAGGCCCTGCTCTGGCTTCTGTGAAAAACCTTTCTGTTAAAGACCATTACCTGTGTGTTTAGTAATCATCATAAACCCGGCATTGCCCACCCAAACCACAACCAACCAAAACAAGAAAACGCAAACATAATGCTAACACAATTACAAATACAAACGAAAAGAAAAACCTAACAACAAACCCAACCACAATCACAAACACCAATTCAAACACAAAGAAAAAACAAACGAAAAAGCAAACGAAAATAAACCAAATCCAAACGCAAAACCAACCACAAACACAAACCCAAAGAAAAAACCAAACGAAAAAGCAAACGAAAACAAACCAAATCCAAACGCAAAACCAACCACAAATACAAACACATACCCAAAGAAAAAAACACAAACGAAAACGAAAAAAGAAAGAACAAAAACGAACCAAATAAAAAACGCAACCACTAACGCAAACCCAACCTAAACACAAAGAAAACACTAACGCGAACATAAACGCAAAGTGCTCACAGTCTAGCCCGGGGCAGAATCGCCTGTTTCAGCTTAATAATCGATTATAGAACCCCAACGTATTCATAGTCTTTTGCACTCACTTAAACGAACGTAGGTTCCAAACCAAACCAAATGAACAATTAAAATACTCCAAGCTTATTCGTGAAATACCTACAACATTTGCACTTGATCAATCCCCGCTAATTATGTAATTATTTTTTTCCCAACACCAAAGCAAAGTAATAAAAAGTAAATTCTTTTCCACTAATGCAATGTTTTAAAAAGGGAAGTAATTGTGTTTTCCTAATTTATCAAAGGGTAGTAAGTGCTAAAGGACTAAATATAAATAATTATTTTCAAACATAATTAGAATTTTTGTTATTTTTTAAAAATTGTGTTTATTGAACATGCCGACAATTATTACTATCAGTTTGAAAAATGAAAATGATTTCCCAACACTTTCAATAGTAATTTTTTAGCTCATAAATTTAGACTATGAGCACGGTAATAGTCTAACACTTAAATCCATAGAAGTATGTCAACGACAAACACACTTTTACATGTTACATACAGAATTGAGCTTTATATATTAGACTAAGAATATTCCGCACTATTATACACATTGTGTTTTTGCGTTCACTTAATGTGCAATTTTTTTTCTACGATTCTATTATATTTTTAAAAGTTTAAGTAATTAAAAATAGATTAAAAATCATCTCTGTGTTCCGAGATGCCATCCCCTGTTGTTTTATATAAGAATATTCGAGAAAGTTTAGGGGAGATCACTAACGGTTTATTTAAGTTTAAAATATACTAGGTATATTTTTCAATTTTGAAATTAAAAATCAACATTGCGCGTGATCTGTATTTCAGATAAAAACGTTTAAGTGCAATTGAACGAAGGTTCTCAGAACTTATCTGTTTGTGACGGCACTCCAGTGAGTGTCTTACCTGCAAATAACTTGATCACACTTGAAAAGCTTTTAAAATATATTTCCTAGCCTTTATTCATCTTTACTTAACCGTAGTCTAGCCATTTTTTTTTCATTTTTACATGGTTTATTTATGTCTAAATGTGAATTCAGGCCTATTTCCGAGTGTAGTGCAAAGATCAATACTTTTGACATTTTATATTTTTATAAGCTTTTATTTAGTTTAGTTCGCTGTTTGTTTGTCTGTGGGTTTGTGGCAAATATTTAATTGAATTTAGCCCCACATTACAAATAGATTCATTTGTTAAAACAAAGATAGAAGGCAGAATTTTGAATCTAATATTATATTAAACGTGTCATTAAAATAAATAAAAAGGACCAATTAATTTCATCAGTAAATGATAATGTTGATCACCAATGGTACGTTTTACTTCTTAGAGCCGACCACAGACTAAGAAGGGGCAGATAATTGTGTTTTATAAACAGCAAGCTACTAAAAAAAAAAAATTCCCTTTACAAACCTAACGGTCCATGGGCAAATGGAATAAAGTTTACTTGTTTCTGTAACTTCAGATTTGAAGGGATTTTGTGGTCAGCGCTAAGCCTAACCGAGTTTATTACTTTTCCCTAGCAAGCTATTAAGTGGGTTTAAAGTAAATATGACATTTTTCTGTCGGTTCCGTTTGTAGCATGCCTTTATTTATCTTTACTTAACCGTAGTCTAGCAATTTCTTTTTCATGTTTACATGGTTTGTTCATGTCTAACTGTGAATTCAGGCCTATTCCCGAGTGCAGTATAAAGATCAATACTTTTGACATTTTATATTTTTATAAGCTTTTATTTAGTTTAGTTCGGTCTTTGTTTATCTGTTGGCTTGTGGCAAATATTTAATTGAATTTTGCCACACCTTACAAATATATTCGTTGGTTAAGAAAAAGAACGAAGACAAAATTGTTAATCTAATATTATATTAAACGTGTGATTAAAATTAATAAAATGACTGATTAATTTCATCAGTAATAGATAATATTGGTCACTAATGGTACGTTTCACTTCTTAGAGCCGATTACAGGCTAAGAAGGGGTAGATAATTGTGTTTTGATAAACAGCAAGCTACTAAAAAGTAAATAAAGTTCCCTTTACAAACCTAAGGGTCCATGGGGCAAATGGAATAAAGTTTACTTGTTTCGGTAACTTCGGATTTGAAGGGATTTTGTGATCAGCGCTATGCTTAGTCTCATTTACTTTTAAGTGGGTTTAAAGTAGATATTTTTAATAGTATGTATTGCATACTTTTATCAGGTACTACTGGAATGCAAAATGTAAAGTAGACCTATTAATTAGACCTAATTAATAAAAAAAATATAGACTGTCAATATTCTTAATTTCTAAAAATTTGAATTTTAAAAACAAAAATGAAAACTTGTTTAAAAAACAATAATAATATGTAACTCTAAATGCATTGAAAAAAATTGCTTTCTTCAATAAATCGTTAGTCATTAAATTGTTAGTTTTCATGAGCGACCATTGCTTCTGTTTAAAGTAAAAAGGCAATTTTTAAAACAAAAATCTTCTAGTACAACGAAAGGCTTATTATTTTAAGGATTTTGTTTTTCAAATTTAGTTTAAAAACTCAATTTTGTAATACTATTTTCTAAATTAATAGTTAACTGTTTTTGCCAAGAAAACTTCCACTTATCTATTTATTTTTTCTACAATATCTCAAACATGGTTTCTGTATTAAGTTTATTATGTTGTATGGTTCCGAGGCTCCTGTAGGTTGACACCCACCGCCGTCAATACGTCCCGACAAGCAAACTCCACCAAACTTTACAGCAAGGGAATGTACTGCAATGTACAAGAGCTGGTGACGTCAGTAGGAAATGGGAGGATGAGTTAGTGTAACACGGCCGCTTGTCGAGGTTTGTTAACATGTGTAAATAATTTTTTAGCTCAATTATTTACTGTTTCAATTTAGTACTTATTCTGAACAACTATATCCGAGATAATTATTGTGGTAATTTCGGTGACCTACGACCTATATTTAGTATCTGTTTAAAGAAAAGCATATTTAAAATTATGCGCGCGTTATCATTTTCATTTGGTGCGCAATAGTTTTGAGTCATGCAACTCTACAGTAAATAAAATTTTACAGTACTGAAAAAAAAAATCATAAAAAAGTTGAAAAAACAAACCTTTATGTAATAATGTACTAATTAAAAGGGAGAAAATAAATTATATAAATATATTATAATACACTACTATTTAAATTACTATAAAGAAAAGCGTGGGTCTCTTCCTAGATATTAGTAAAGGTATCCAATGGACAATATAGTGACCTACTTAAGTAGGGGGTGAGCGGACAACATTTTCCGGGGGTTCGGACACTAGTAAAAGTATATTTATCCTATATAAATTCCATTTCGAAGAGTAAGCATCTTCTAATTTGAAGTTGGCGCAGTTCTTAGACTGAGCACGGTATATAAGGTTTGGCTAGCTAGTTACATTTTATGCTAGTTTTACTTCGTTCTTTAATTTCGTTCAACAAAGCAGCTCTTCACGTTGTAATCTAACACTAGAATCACTCGATAAAGTATTAGAACAGAGTTCTGAACGTCACGCTTCTCTTGTTTACAATAACACATCCCTCCCATTGTTTCAATAAAGAGTTTCATCTAGTGAGAATTCTGATCGTTAGAAATAGTTCGCCATTAAATTAATCGAACATTCTCTTCTAAAAAATAAAAAAAATGTAAAAATAACAGTTAACTGAAAAAGAAAGAGTTCGATTTTAAACCACTATTAATGGCAGTTCATTTCATTACTAAGATGTAAACTTTAAGTGTCTTCATTATGGATAATTTACTCATTCTAATTTCAACATTTCTTGGTATTTGTATTTTAATCCACAATTAGTGGTATATAGTGACTTAATTTTATGTTAAACTGTAGTGAAACGGATACTTTACACACATACTACAATCTTATGGATACATAATACCTCATAAAAACGTGTTCAATTTATGATTCATCTAATTTTTAAAAATGTATTAAATATTGAATATTAATAATTGTATCGATATAAAACTCTTACAGTTAATTGATAACGTATCTACTGGAATTATAACACATTTTATTCGCACTCAGCAAAGAGCATTTGAGTTTGTATTTAATTAGCTAATTTTTTCTTCAGAAAAAATTTATTACTCAGCAATCTTCTTAAATAGTTCCGCCCAATTCTCACATTCTGCTGTACTGAATTATTGGGCTTTAGGGGTCGGCGTGGTCGAGTCGGTAAAGCTCATGCTTGCTCAACCGAAAAGTCTCGAGTTCGAACCCTCGGACAGATGAGGCTCGTTAGCTGGGGACAGCCACTCTTTTAGGAGAGACAATTCCAAAATCAAGCAACTGCTGCCTTGTAGTTTGTTCTTGGTTGGACAGCAAATGGAAGCAAATCCAAAAAGAAAAGCAGGCTGAAATCGGAGTCTATGGCCTCAATGGCGCATAACCAGTCGACACGTATCCTTAATTGTGTTGCAGGCGTGGTCGAGTCGGCAAAAAGCTTATGGTTGATAAATTCGAAAAAGTCTCGAGTTCAAACCCACTGGCAGATAAATCTCGACCCCCTTCAACACTAAATATTAAGAACGAAGAAGAAGATTGGTCTTTATATTCTCTTAGATTCCACAATCCTAGTTTTACACAATTGTTTACAAAAATAACTATTGTTTCTATCACAAACGTGAACTCTTTGTACGTTGTAAAAATCGTAAAGTATATATATATATATTTATATATTCACACAACAAAAAATATAGTAGATTTATAATAGTGATTATGATTGGTAAAGCAAGCTCCAGTAATGTATAGATTTATTTTTCGTTGTTTTTATCATTAATTTATTTTGTTTTTTGCACTATAAAAACTCTACCAATATAATATCTTTCCACAGTACATGCCGCCTTCTGTAATCCAACAACCGAACAGTTTAATCTAAAGAACGCCAGTGAGCTGACACTGCTACCACTAAATAAAACCTACCAGACCAAAAGTAACCTTGTGTGTGCTGCCAAATGTGTTGAGCTGAGAGATGAATGCTACAGCTATATGTACGAGACCTCAACCAAAACATGTACGCTAGGTCAGTTTAAAATTCAATGTTCTAATGTCACAGTTTTAAAATTTATTAAGGACATTTCTAAATAGTGTGGTTCTGTTTTTTTTCTGAAATGTTTTCTTTTAGATTTTAATCAAACGAATACTTTTTTTCAGAGCTTTGTAAAATGTAGAAAGGTTTCATTGGAGTGTTTAGGTTACATGCTGCTGATGACTGCCGGAATTCTTTATAGTAGAGTCTTCGAAAGAATTGTTTTAATTCATGTTTTATGCTCATATAGGCTCCTGCCTTCTACCGATAGCCGCCGTCAAGACGTCCCAACAAGCTAACTCCAACAAACTTTACAGCAAGGGAATGATGTACTGCAATGTACAAGAGCTTGTGACGTCAGTAGGAAATGGGAGTATGAGTTCGTGTAACCTGGCCGCTGGTCTAGGTTTGTTTGCATAGGGAGAGCTTTATTTTTAGCACTATTTGTTAGTGATAGCAAGGATGTTGGTCAGAATTTTTTTTATTGTAGTTGTAGTTTCGTAAAGTGGCTTAGATTGTAAAATTGCATCTTCATCGCAAAGCATAAAGCGAAAGCACTAAAAAGTTCAAAAACCTAGCTTTCATGTATAGCTGTAACGTAAAGCAAAGTAGTTGTTTGGAGTTATCCACTAAGACTGGGGTTTCTAGCACCACGATGCTCTAGTTGCCTCTACGACCAACAGACAGAAGTTATGTTGTTGGCGGAAGATGGGCGGGGAAGAATCAGTAATCTGAATCTCGATCTAAAGACAAATATTTAGTAAATATTTAAATAGTTAGAGCTGCAAATAGTAATACGAATATAATAAATTATGTAATTCAAGTAGAAAAGTTACTATATTTGCCTTAGTTTTCTTTAGTGCTATGTGGATTTTTAATGTCAACATTTAAAAAGAAAAGACTTTTAGTTTTAACCGTTGGAGAAACAAGGTTTTTGGGTAGCTCTAAAAATGGTGAACATACTGACTCTTGCGCCCAGGTTTGGTTCAATTCAGGAAACGATTCGTGGTTATCTTCAACACTTTTATTTGGTCACAATTATTCACATTACAGAGTAGCTCTCGCCCTAACCGCTACCAACTAACCCTTACAATCATTCACACCAGCTTTTATACCGCATTCGACCTTGGGATAACAATACATAAACACACAAGGGTTAACAAATACTCTAGGGTAAACTCAATTCACACACAACCTACAGCCGACCCGTAACACTGACCAGATTTAAATAACAGCGAAAGCAGATTTCTAACGCTATTTATTCTATGGCACGGGTGGCATTTTGTGATAATGCAATAAGATAGTGAGTTGGGGTAGATATAAATAATATATGGTTACAGAGAACAGGCGGAGCTTCAATTTTTTTAATGTTAACTTTCTTTAATCTACAGGAGGCGTAGCACAAGGTAACAGAACAGTCTTTGCTGCCAAAAGTCCAGACATCTTTAGATCATGTGCAGACGTGAAGAACTCAACTACTCCGAGACTTCTGGTCCAACTGTCGTCTGGTCTTGTCGTCATGTGTGACACTGTGACAGACGGGGGAGGCTGGACAATTTTTCAGCGTCGTGTCAATGGATCAGTCGACTTCTACAGAAACTGGACGGAATACAAATACGGATTCGGTGACTACGATGTTGGTGATTTCTATCTGGGCAACGAAAACGTTTATTGTCTAAACTCAAAGTATCGTTTGGAGCTTAGGATCGATATGACTTACAAAGGAGAAAATTACTTCGCTTATTATTCTAACTTTAGTTTGTTGTCTGAAAGCCAAGGCTACAAGATCTCCTTCAGTGGATATTCAGGAACAGCCGGGGATTCTCTCACGGTGAAAACCAACAACCAAAAATTCAGCACGTACGACGTTGAAAATGATATCGAAACGGACAAAAATTGTGCCGTCTACTACCGCGCGGCCTGGTGGTACTCTTACTGTATGGACGTCCAGTTAAACGGCAACTGGGGCAGCAAAGATTTCGCCAGAGGCTTGATATGGCACAACACAACCGGCTACAACGACAGCGTCTCAAGTTGTGAAATGAAAATACGACCTGTTACTCTTTAAAGAATTAATTTATTTACGTTCAACTTAAAAAGAAACTCGAAGTAATAAAGCAAACAAATATATATGCATTAATGAATTTTTATTTTATGTTACTTTATTAGTATTTTTCCTTTAATGTTCCTAAACTTTAAATTTAAAAAAAACCCTATTTCTATCTAGTTTCGTTCCTCTAAAATTATTTTCGAAGTTAACATTTCATAACAGACAAACGGAAATGGTTGGTACACTAGCGGAGTGACTTCGCTGTGGTTTGGCTTTAAAAATAGGAGCTTTTGCTAAATTCCTTGCGCAATCAACTTATGTCAGCAGTATCAACGTTCAGTGGAATGTTTGCGTTGTATATTATGTGCACGGTCCCACAACAGCACACATAATATAATATCGTATGATATAGGCTTATATTATTATAAGCATTTTGAAATCGTCGCAATAATTGCATATATCTAAATACCGAATCGGATAAAACCCTACTCACAGGTAAAGGTTTTGAGCTGCTTGCTCTACTAATGTTTATTGTAAATTTCTGCTATTGAAACAATAGGATTGTGAATATTTGTAAAGGGGGAGTGAGTTTTTGTAAACTTTCAAGCATATTTGTATCTGATAGAAGGATTAGGGATGGCACTTCCAGTGTAATGGAGGTATAGAAACAGCAGGTAATTTGGTGACAAAACCATCTGTTTGTTGACAAAACCATCTGTTTGTTGACAAAACACGCAGAAGGATCTTAATTTAAAATTTAAATAATCACGTTCTGGAGGTTCTCATGACAAATAGGACATAAATTCTAGTACCACTTTCGAATGCCGGAAATCACTGAAAAATTAAAAACTAACCAAATAATAGGATCTTATAGCATACTTCTATATAAAATAAACCTCGAGTAATCTCGCTTAAACTTTATCGAATATTCTTATATAACACTACGGGGGATGGCAACTCGGGATATAGACATGATTTTTAATCCCTTTTTACTTCCTCTTATATACGAAGTATAGAGAAAGTCTTGTAATCTTGCAAAAAAAAAAATCGAGATTTTTGCTAATCTCGACGTTTTACACCTCCCTGAGTCGGAAAAACATAGCTTTGCAATCTTGTCATAGGTCTGTGTGTGTATGTGTGTGTGTATGTGTGTCTGTGTCTGTAAACACGATAACTTGAGTACCGTTACAGCTAGGTTGATGAAATTTCATATATAAGTATTATATCAAATTTCTAGATCCGTATCAACTTTTTAGATATTTCCGATAACAGAAAGTGGAACTTTTTCTACTTTCAATTTTCCAAAAGCCTATAACTTCAGTACTATTTCAGATAGTTAAATGAAATTTCACACGTTAGTAAAAAATCTACTTCTCTGCCTTCTGTCAAATTTTGAGTATTTTCCGTTGACCGGGCAGAATTGCAAAACCCAATTTTTCCGACATATATATATATATATATATATATATATATATATATATATATATATATATATATATAGACGAAAAATATGAACACAGGATACTCATTTATGGCCTGATTGGGTTTTTAAAAAAATGTCTTTGTTTTTTTTTCATTTAAAACAAATTACAACAACATCTCATGTGTGTGAATGCATTAATCTGCTTTGAAAATCTGTTTTATTTTATGTCGGTTGTAATTTTACTTAACCTCAAATCGGCCAAAAGAATATGAAATAGCAAAGCTTTGTATATGTATGGTTTCTCGGGTTATGTTTGTTTTTATGTCTTTTTGTATTTTTTGTATTAATTTTAAATACATTTCTTTTTTATACTATGTCATTCTTTTGTATGTATTTAAAAAAATTAATGAAGTAATTGCTTTTTAATTGTTTAATACAAATCTATTAAAAGGAGCTTATGAGCACCCCTATTTGACTATTTAAAAAAGGGAAATAAGTCAAGGAAGTGGTTTAAACGTTTGCCTATCTACCACAATGGTTTAAAAACAAAAGGAAAAAGAATAATTATACAAGAGCGTGGGATGGTGTCTATAGAATAAAGATAATCCAATCGCAGCTACAGTATTCTTTTAACAAAACAACCATCAAGTCAAAAATAAAAGAAAATTACGTTTTTTTAAACTAAAACTGAGTATGGTTGGCTATTGGGCCGCTTAACGGCGTGCCCCCCCCCCCCCCCCACACACACATCCCTGGGTATGGCAGAACCCTTAGTCCGCCCCTGCCCTCTATACTCTGTAAATGAGAAAGTAAAAATTAGTCCACACTTTCTGAAAAAGATACTCAATTTATGGTGTTTAAACCGACATAAAATATCACTCGGGCTTAAAGGAATTTGCTCTTAATTGTTAGATACCGGCGTAAAGTGTTTAACACTTATATTTAATTTTTGTCTACCTACCTGACAAGGCACTCAATTTATCACGTTAACACCCGTATTCACACAGATATACAGACAAATTGAAAAACTGTTGTTGTTTTGTTTTGACACGGGGAGATAGTAAACGAACAGATATTTAAAAAAAAAATCTTGATTTTGATTTTTGACACGATTACAAAATGTGAAAAGTAAAATGATAATACTATTATGAAATAGCATTATAATAATTCGATTTTAAATGCAATTAAAAATAAGAAAATGAAACACACTCCTTTCTTTAACAAATGCTCTGGTCGCTTATGAGATCTCTTATATTTGTTTAGAACCTGAAGAAAACATAAAAATCTAATTGAATTCGCCTTTAATAAAATAATAAAGTTAACTAAAACATTAATAACCAATACAGCATCGAACATAACTGATACAAAAAAACATATAATCATGTTTTAATATTACATTAATGTTTTCCTATCACTAAGAACAAATGTTAAAAATTTAAATTCTCCATTCCGAGCCCAATATGTTTGTTGACATTACAATGGACCACAAGAATACATGACTTTTTTCCCCTCTAGAACTGACTGCTCGATAGATGCAGGCAAGTCACAATGTTATTGAAAACTTTTATAGTTTTAGAATGTACATATTAGTGATTATAACTCTCAACCTGCTCCACCCATTCTAGGGTTTTTTAAAAGTGAAATGTACCGAGGGAACTGAAATAATCCATAACTTGTAATGGAATGTTTCCTACTAAGTAATAACGTTGAAAATGTCATCTACGTTCCTTTCTCTGTGATGTCTAAGACACGATAATAACATACTTCCAATACAAAAAAAAGTATTGTGGTTTAATATTTATCATCTATAGACAGCCTTATGCCACTCGTAATAAAAGAAATGCAGAAAACAATGTGTCACATGCGACATTAACAAAGAAATAACCACATTTGGTCACTTAATATTTTGTGTATTACTAGCCAATTACTGCCGCATTCTTTAGCAATAGAATAATAACTATATTTTGTCAAATTATTTACAACTCAGGGTGTTGTTAAATTTATAACAATGTAAGATACCCGTTGTAACAGTATTAAAAGTAAGTAACACATGTTATAGAGAAGTCACCATTACAGCAGTAAAGAAATACACCATCCCAAATTGTAGATATTACAAATTTAAAAATGCAAAGTGAGGCTCAATACATCTTACAATGTTAAGTAGTGACTTTAACAAAGCAAGTCAAATTTTTGTTGTGATATGTATGCATAAAATTGCAAAAGGAACCATTTCAAAAGACGGAATTCAAAAGGCCATTGTTATGTATCCAGCTTGCTTTGGTCTATCATTCGTTTAATGAGATTGACGTCCGGCTAGAACTTAAAAATTACAGAAAATCAATTCTTTCCAGGTATGAAGTAAGCTTAAACTAAGGAATAAATATAATGCCTTCAGGCTGCTCAACCTATTTTTCTCATTACAAAAGCTGTGATTTTAGACTTGGCTATGATTTTGCTATATTCCATTAATAATACAGATTTATTTAAACATAAATAAGATAGAATTAGTTCAGCGTGATGGATATTTTAGTCACTTTTCTTGTAACATTACAAGGTAATTTTAAAATTATTAATTGTTTTATTTTTAAACGAATCTCAGCCATACATAAGTACGTTTTTAATTAACTAGGTAGTTAAGAAGTTAGTTAAATAGACTTTTGTTTTTAATTTTTATAAGACGTAACATTTCAAACTTTCTACATCAACTGTCGTCGTGGCAAATATTTATAAAGCTGTAAATGTAACAAAAGTTGCCATCTTTAAAATATCATCACGTTTTATTTATAATAATGTTTCTGATCGCAAAAATCTCCATAGAATCATAACAGTATCAATCTTGGTCTCTACGTAATACAAAGACTCGGTAAAGAAAAAAATAATTTTTTGTCAGCTTGAATTTTGTTGTGTAACGATTTTAATATTAATAGTGATCAAAATACTTGTTCTTACTCGTTCATACATAATTTTATAAATTTGCACAATGCATGCCGCCCTCTTGATCCAAAACCGAACACTTTAATATCTTTCCACAGTACATGCTGCCCTCTGTGATCCAACAACCGAACACTTTAATCTAAAGAACGCCAGTGAGCTGACACTGCTACCACTAAATAAAACCTACCAGACCAAAAGTAACCTTGCGTGTGCTGCTAAATGTGTTGAGCTGAGAGATGAATGTTACAGCTATATGTATGAAACCTCAACCAAAACTTGTACACTAGGTCAGTGATGTTTTTTTTTAAGTCACGCTTTTTTTTAATGTAGTATTTTATGTACTAACTCCATCAGTTTCTTCTGATTTAGATCATTTATTAATAGTTATGGCACTTTTCGTTGTTTATATATTTAAGATGGCAAATGAAATTAACAAAACATGCATGCACTGTATTTAAAATACTTATAATTCGGCAATTACAGAAATAAACCTCCGTCAACCTTTGTCGAATATGTTTATATAAACTGAAGGGGTTGGGAGGGCCATCAATTAAGTATGTAAATGGTGTATGTTTGAGACCAAAAACGCTTTATTTTTTATAAAACACACTGAGGTGAAAAGCTCTTAGAATATACTGCGTGTTTTTTTTCTTTCTTATTTTTCCTTACTCTTTTGGATCCCTTGAGAAGCGAATGCTTGCAGGTACGCATCTCCAACGACTCTGTTCTTGGCAGCTGTCTTTATTTAGGTCCACGTAAGCCCAGAAGTCCTTGCGTCTTCCCCACATTGTCTCTCTTCTGGATGGCTTAGGTCGTCCCCCCTTTCCCGTATCTCGATTGCTTCGTGATGTTGTCTTTGTTTTTTTTTCTTTGCAGTTTTTGTAGCTTGGGATTTTTTTACGACACTGAGCAGCTAGCCCCGCACTCAACCCTCCACTTTCTACAACTTGCAATTGGACCAACTTGGCCAAGTTTTATTTAGAATTTAATAAAGCTGTATTAATTTCAAAGATCTTTTTTCTTCAGAAATCAGAAATAGACAAACAATTCATTTAACATGAAGAAGTGACATCAGCAATTTAAAATAAATAAATGGTGTTATAGAGATATTTCTAACTTCGTCTACGAAAAAAACGGTATTCACGTTCTTTTCTACACGCGGAACTAAAGCAAAGTACAATTTACCGGTTACCGGAAATTACTCAAAACACTAGATGCTTACTTCGAAAGCGATCAAATAATTACGTGTGAAATTTCACCAAACTAGTTCTACCGGTTATTGTGTTCTAACCGGCTATCGGTTATTGTGAAACAAAAAAAATACACTTCCTGTTACAGGAAATCGCTTATTATAGAAAACCACTAATTCGATATTTATTCTATAAGTCAGTTTGATCCATACTTTCGATTCATTTATTTTTTTAGTATGAATAATTTTCTTTTATTGATTGATCTATTTTTGAAACATTTGTCTAGTATTTAAATAATGATTTTTAAGAAAAATTGTGTGCCTATGTAGCCTTTGGTTATTTTTTTATGGTCATGTAGGTTCTTGTGTCATGCCGACCTACCCAGTCAACACGTCCCAACAAGCAAACTCCAACAAACTTTACAGCAAGGGAATGTACTGCAATGTACAAGAGCTGGTGACATCAGTAGAAAATGGGAACATAAGCTCGTGTAACACAACTGGTAGGGTTTTTATATTTTTGGAGAACTTTTTAAAAATTAGGAATATTTAGGAAATATTGTACACAAAAAATGTGTCGCCTATATCTAATAGGCGTGTCAGTGTTGACAAAATAATAATTTTCTTATCAAGTAAACTTTTATGCATTAGTGTTTATATTAAAAGCGTCAAAGCTTAAATCTGTTTATGATAATCAATGTCTGGAGTAATGTATTACAGACATTAACCCACCTGTAGATTATTACTACTCGCTACTACATAAGTAAACAACACATAAAATGAATAATGGTTTGAACCGTGACAAGTATAACTAAAACAACACGCTCCTTACTGTAACGTTAACCTATCTATCAGCTAAATAGAAGGAGAACGTCCCCGGATTCTTTTTTCGGGGTCATATGCAAATGCCTTACGGCCTAAGTGGATGAACACTTAACACAACGGTCCACTAGGGCTCGAATTTAATGTCTAGGGAAGCTAGTGATACTATTGTAATTAACACTCATCCAATCTACATACGACCTTTTAATCAGCGAACTCAGTTGTGGCAGAACACAAAGATGAACTAGATAAAATATTTAATGTATAAAATATCAACACAACTTACACAATGTAGGAAAAATCACTATCACAGATTTCTACACTGTCTAAAGAACAGCTACAGGCCACACAACACTGCTGTAGCTTCAAGACTTACTTAGCGACAAGTAATATTAAACTAGAAGACTAAATCAACTGAAGAAAGCAAGGCACACACAGGTCTTAAGTACTCTCACGTTCAAATGGTCAGAGTTTATAGCCGGACACTGTGGACGGCTGCCTGACCAAGGTAAAACTGCCTCGTAGACTGCCAGGTCAAGATAAACTGCCTCGTAGACTGCCAGGTCAAGATAAACTGCCACGTGTTGCGAGTGTGCAGTGCAATTAAAGACTTCTGTGACAGGGGAGGTTATCCTCAACTCATGTCGCCATTGGTTGGGATAATCATCTGATCAGAATCATTCAATCAGATTTTAATGGAAAATTTCTATGTCTCAAACACCTTAATAAGTCAGTGGAAAAACCCCAGGTGTTACACCATCATTCCATATAAGGAATTATACAATGTCAAAATAAAAATGACTCGACCTAAGTAGGTCACATCCCCTCCCTTTTTGGAAGTGACAGATAGGTTCCACAAAAACATACATAAGGAACCAATCTGGCAATGAAATAACAAAAATGTTTTACAAATGTAGGCAATCAAAATCATAATACCAGATGAAAAGATCCCTGAACATAAAAGGGAAGTAACTCCAACTTTTACAATTGGTGAAAGGGGAGTAACCCTTCAAAAAGTAATTATACATCAAAATCCCTCCAAAAGGGGTATTACAATATTTCCATGAGGATATTAAAAGTGGTAAACCCGCCAGGGTAAGACCTTTATTTCAATGACTAGCTACAATATCAATTGAGTCATATGAGACATATTATTATAAAAGATTACCTATAATCAAAAACCACCTTTAATTAAGGTTCACCTGAAAATAAACAAAATATTCAACAGGATTGGAATTTTGAAAAAAATTCAAAACTCACACCACTCATTTTCATATGAGTGACACTCAAACAAAACCTGTTTATGGTCCTAATGCACCACAAAACATGTCACATGATCAATGTGTACAACAAGATTTTACATCTTTGACAAACAATCAGCCACAACATTATCACTACCCTTAATGTGTGAAATTTCCAGATTAAAATTTTGGAAATATAAGCACCATCTCAATATTCTTTGATTTGTCTGTCCTAACTTAGAGGTAAATTTCAGGGGATCATGGTCAGAAAACACTCTGACTGGATTGGTTGAAGAAGAGACATAGACTTCAAAATGTTGTAATGATAAAACCAAAGCTAAAGCCTCTTTTTCAATAGTAGAGTAATTCTTTTGGTTCTCATTTAACTTCCTGGAAAAAAAGGCAATGGGATGGTCAATTCCCATGTTGTCTTCTTGAAATAGGACTGAGCCAATGGCTAAGTTGCTAGCATCAATGGCAAGTTTAAAGGGCTTGCTAAAATTTGGTGCAGCCATAACAGGAGCATTTGATAAAAATGACTTAATGGTTAAAAAAACTTCTTGACATTTATTGGACCATTCAAATTCAACACCCTTTTTCAATAATGCAGTAAGAGGTTCAGCAATAGCTGAAAAGTTTTGACAGAACCGCCTATAGTAACCAGCCATCCCAAGGAACTTTTTGATCTCTTTACAATTTTTGGGAGGTGGTAACCTTACAATAGCATCTACTTTAGCTTCAATGGGCCGAACTTGGTTCGTTCCCACTTGATAACCCAAATAGGTAATTGAAGCTTTACAGAAATCACTTTTATGTAAGTTTACAGTAAAATTAACTTCAGACAATTTTCTAAAAAGGTTAGTCAATTGAACAATATGTTCTTCAAAAGTATTAGAAAATACAACTATATCATCTATGTAGGCCTCACATTGGTCTACGTCAGCAATGACAGAGTTAATGACCCTCTGGAAAGTTTGACCAGCATTTCGCATACCAAAGGGCATGCGTTTGTATCTATAAAAACCATTAGGGGTTACAAAAGCAGATATTTCTTTTGCACGGTCAGATAAGGGGATTTGCCAGTATCCTGAAAGTAAATCAATTTTGGAAATTATCTTAGCCTGACCAACTTTATCAATAACGTCTTCTATTCGAGGTAAGGGATAGGAATCAGCTTTGGTGAGCGCATTCACCTTCCTAAAGTCGGTCACAAACCTGAAAGATCCACCGTCTTTCGGTACTAGGAGACATGGGGAACTCCAGCTGCTGAAACTGGGCTCAATGATATCATTCTTGAGCATATAATCAATTTCATCTTTTATCAAAGCAGCTTTTTCCGGGTTAACTCTATAGGGGTGTTGTTTAATGGGTTTTGCGTCACCAACGTCTACATCATGAGGTGGAACTTTCGCTTCTTTGGGGACATCCCCAAAAATAGAGGGAAATGTCTCAAATAACTGAGACAATCTATGGCTTTCCTCTGTGGACAAATGCATAAGGTGGACATTCAAATTATCTAAAAAGGAAGAATTTACCAATTTTGGGGGTTTCAATTTATCATGTATCACATCATCAGAAACATTTGAACATACAGGTAAAGTAATTTTAGCTGTGGAATGAAAATTGTTACAATTATCATAATACTTTTTCAGTGAGTTGACATGATACACTGTCTGTTTCTTTCTTCTGTCGGGCGTATTGACAACATAGTTCAAATCACTTAATTTTGAATGCACAGTAAAGGGTCCACAATATCTCAAGGATAACGCATTGTTCAGATTAGGTACTAGCACAAGAACTTTGTCGCCTGGATTGAATGTTCGTTTACAAGAACTCTTATCATACAGTTCTTTCATTCTAACTTGGGCCTTTCTTAAGTTCTCGTGAGCCATTTCGCACACGGCTTTCAGTCGAACGTGAAAATCGTCGAAGTTTTCCACTGGATGATCACTGGTACCTGTCCAACGTTCGTGTATCAGCTTCAGGGGACCACGGACAGAATGTCCAAACACAAGTTGAAAAGGCGAGTAGCCTAAAGAGTCCTGGACACAGTCCCTCGCGGCGAAAATAATCCAAGGAACAGACTCATCCCATTGGGTGTTACTGTTAGCGAATGTCCTTAGCATGGTTTTGAGGGTTTGGTGGAACCTCTCAAGTACGCCTTGAGACTGAGGGTGGTAGGCTGAGCTGGTGATGTGGGTAACGCCTAGCTTAGCTAGCGCTTCCTGAAAATGGTGACTGGTGAAGTTGCTGCCTTGATCTGTTTGCACGATTCTAGGTAATCCAAAGGTAGTGAAGAACCGGGTCATGGCTCTGACTACAGTCTTTGCCTTAATGTTCCGTAAGGGAATCGCCTCGGGAAAACGGGTACTTGAACACATAAAGGTAAGTAGGTACTCGTTGCCCGCCTTGGTTTTAGGCAAGGGACCTACACAGTCCATGACGATTTTAGAAAAAGGTTCTTCTAATACAGGAATCGGACTCAAAGGGGCCTTAGGAATTGTCTGGTTTGGCTTTCCGGCCAACTGACAGTTCGTGCAACTTCTACAGTAACGCGACACATCTTTTCTCATTTTGGGCCAAAAGAACAGTTCTTTGATCTTCGCCGTCGTTTTAGTGACACCTGGGTGCGCTGACATTGGATGGTCATGTGCCAGCTTAAGTATTTCATGCCGATAAGGTGGAGGGATCCACAGCTGGTTTTTACCCAACCATGGTTCGGCCGGTGAGGCAATCACTGGTATAGCGCGACGAAAGAAGAGGCCGTTCTCGGCGAAATATTCTCCATCGTCAGATGATAGAGATTTTTCGACCGCTGCTTTGAGTTCCGCGTCGACTTGTTGAGCTTTAATGATGTCTTCCTGAGATATCCTCAGGGGTAAGCCCAAGCTTGTGTTTTCTGGAAGCATAGACTCCAGTTTGGGAGTCGAATTTCTTGACGATGATGGTAGATGTGGTTCAGACGTTGTGTCAGCCAATTGTTTGGTCTGGCTTCTTGTCACCGCACATGCAGGATACAGTTCATAATCATTATCTGGAACTGTTGACAAAGGGTCTGAAACCGTACAGGGGTATACTTTGCTTCCCGCAAGGTCATTCCCTAGAAGTAGGTGTACTCCTGGGACAGGAATACTATCTATCACACCTAAAATGACCTCACCTTCGACGAGATGATGTTTCAGGGCAAACTTGTGTAGAGGGACGACAGTAGATTTCGTCCCTACTCCCTGGATAATGGAAATCCTTCCGGTGTTCGTCTCTGGTGAAATGTCCATTGAACTTTTCAAAAGGAGTGATTGTGACGCTCCTGTGTCTCTTAGAACGGTGATATTCTTCTGAGACAACGGATCACCTGGTTTGCTAATGATGGCTTCGGCAATAAAAGATGAAAAGTCAACTTTTCTCGATCTCTCGAGATCGGTAGACTCGGAAGAAACTGGATGGTGGCGAGAACAGTCAAAATGTGACTGCACATAATGTGTGGAGATTTGACTACCTTCTTGCGGACACTTAGGGTTAGAGTCCTTTTGAATTCTAGAGTTCATAGTTGAACTGGCTGCTTGAGGGGATAGAGCATAGTGCGCGGAAGTACGCACCACCTCTCTGTTATTCTGAAGACGTTTGTAACAGTCCTTGACAAGATGCCCAGACCTTTTGCAGAACTGGCATACTGCTCGACGATTGAGAGTTGATCTTGGTTTCTCTCTGGACTGTGATGCCTTCAAATGTTGGCCAACAGGATGATTGCTGCCAAAAAGGGGAAGCACGGGGTTGAGGCGGTTTCCTGACACTGGTGGTTTCTTATGCACCAACATATATGTGTCAGCCGACTCAGCAGCCTTCTGGATGTCAGTTATCTTGTTATCCAGAATGTGTAGTCGTATCTCTTCAGGCAGGGACGATAGGAATTCTTCCCTTAGGATAAGTGACCTGAGTTTCTCAAACTCAGAAACTTCCTCAGAGTGTAGCCACCTTGAGAATATTTTCTCCTTTTCAAAGAGAAATTCCACATATGATTGTGTGGGTAACTTGCGGAGTGTTCGGAATTTTGTCCGATAGGCCTCGGGCGTCAGTGCGTAGGCCTTTAAAATGGCAGTCTTGACCAAACTATAGTTATTTTGAACGTCGTGAGAGAGTGCCTGGTATGTTTTTGCAGCTTTCCCAGTAAGGACAGAGCTCAATAAAGCAGTAATGGAAGTTTCGGGCCATTCACATGTCTTCGCTAAACTCTCAAACGAGTTAAAGAAAACGACCAAATCTGTTTCATCAAATTTAGGAACTAATTTCCCAAATTTGGCAATCACTTGCCCTACCGACAACTTTTTTGGATCTACCAGAGAAGTAACATCACTAACTTGACCAAACTCTAATTCCAACCTCCTCTTATCTAAAGCAATTTTAGCCTCTATCTCCTGTTTCTCTAAAGCAACTTTCTCCTTCTCTAGAGCAATTTTAGTTTCAAACTCCTTTTCTTTTAAAGCCTTCTCTAAAGCAACTTTCTCCTTCTCTAAAGCAATTCTAGCTTCTAATTCTACCTTCTCTAGAGTTTTCTCCTCGCGGAGTAACACATCCGCCAACAAACTTTCATCAAATACTCCTTCATTAATGAAATGAACAACAATTTTATCTCTCAACACTTCTGACTTCTGCGTAACAGAATAATCCAATTTCAATTCCTTAACTACACTAACCAAAACTTTTCTACTCAACTTTTCTACATCTTCAACAGTAGGATTAGCCAAAAAAGACTCCATAACACTAACTTGAAAATCACAACAAGCCTAGATCCTTTAAATTCATACACAGCGTTGGGCCGTGTACTTGACCTCTAAATGTAGGACGTGACACGTCTGCTTATTTGACCTAGATACTCTAGCCTGAGCGCGCGTTGTAAGAACACTGCGCTACTGGATATAAAAACAACTAAATCCAACTAACCTTAGTATTCAACTGATATAACCAACAACTGGAACGACAGATTAAATCTCGGCGAGCTCCCACTTTGTAACGTTAACCTATCTATCAGCTAAATAGAAGGAGAACGTCCCCGGATTCTTTTTTCGGGGTCATATGCAAATGCCTTACGGCCTAAGTGGATGAACACTTAACACAACGGTCCACTAGGGCTCGAATTTAATGTCTAGGGAAGCTAGTGATACTATTGTAATTAACACTCATCCAATCTACATACGACCTTTTAATCAGCGAACTCAGTTGTGGCAGAACACAAAGATGAACTAGATAAAATATTTAATGTATAAAATATCAACACAACTTACACAATGTAGGAAAAATCACTATCACAGATTTCTACACTGTCTAAAGAACAGCTACAGGCCACACAACACTGCTGTAGCTTCAAGACTTACTTAGCGACAAGTAATATTAAACTAGAAGACTAAATCAACTGAAGAAAGCAAGGCACACACAGGTCTTAAGTACTCTCACGTTCAAATGGTCAGAGTTTATAGCCGGACACTGTGGACGGCTGCCTGACCAAGGTAAAACTGCCTCGTAGACTGCCAGGTCAAGATAAACTGCCTCGTAGACTGCCAGGTCAAGATAAACTGCCACGTGTTGCGAGTGTGCAGTGCAATTAAAGACTTCTGTGACAGGGGAGGTTATCCTCAACTCATGTCGCCATTGGTTGGGATAATCATCTGATCAGAATCATTCAATCAGATTTTAATGGAAAATTTCTATGTCTCAAACACCTTAATAAGTCAGTGGAAAAACCCCAGGTGTTACACCATCATTCCATATAAGGAATTATACAATGTCAAAATAAAAATGACTCGACCTAAGTAGGTCACATTACACTATTAAAAAGTATTAACTAGCGTTTCACTACATATCTTGCGTCCTCTCAATCCCAGATAAATTATACTTGCAACTAGGCTATGATGAACCCTTACAAGAAACAAACTCAGACTTATGCATTAATAAATACTTTTTTTCCCATGGCCGCAATAATAAGAATGCTTATAGTATGTGTTACTTTCTTTATTACTTCCGGGGTAACGCCATTATTTAACACCCCTTCAAGACGCCTTAAAACACTGAAGTGAAGAGTGAGTTAGACCGTCTAGAATTTAGCCAATGTGCAAATAATAGAAAATTCCTGGAAATCCAATGAAGCCTTTATTTTTTTTTTATTTCAGATGTAAAAAAATTAGAAAAATATCACTTGTTTATACTTACGGTATAGTTTTTGTTATTTAAAGAGAACCTTTCTGGGTCTATTTATTCTATGACACGGCAGGCATATTGTGATAATGTAACACGATAGTAAGTTGGGGTAGATATAAATAATATTTGATTACAGCGAACAGGCGGTGCTTCAATTACTGAAACTAAGATTATTTTACCTATAGGTGGTGTAGCTCGAGGTAATGAATCAGTTCTTGTAGCCCAAAGTCCAGATATCTACAGATCTTGTCTTGATGTGAAGAACTCGACGAATCCAAGACAACTGGTCCAACTGTCGTCTGGTCTTGTCGTCATGTGTGACACTGTGACAGACGGAGGGGGCTGGACAATTTTTCAGCGTCGTGTCACTGGGGTTGTCGACTTCTACAGAAACTGGACGGAGTACAAATACGGATTTGGTGACTACGGCGTTGGTGATTTCTATCTGGGCAACGAAAATGTGTATTGTCTTAACTTAAAAAATCGTCACGAGCTGAGAGTTGATATGACTTACAAACAAAAAAATTACTACGCTCTTTATTCTAACTTTACAATTTTGTCCGAAAACCAAGGCTACAAGCTTTCTGCTTACGGCTATTCTGGTACAGCGGGGGATTCTATGGCTATAAGAAACAACGACCAAAAGTTCAGCACCTATGATGTTGACAATGATATCGACCCATCCAGAAACTGCGCACTCTTCTACCGCGCGGCCTGGTGGTACTCATATTGCCACTATACACATTTAAACGGCAAATGGGGCAGTACAGAAGACAGCCGTGGCTTAAATTGGTTTAACATCACTGGGGACTTCGACAGTGTCTCGCTTAGTGAAATGAAAATAAGACCAGTCAGATATTAACATGGTATTAATACTTACTCGTAAACACGCATCTGAAATTTTAGAATCGGAAATTTGTAAAATCAATAATCGCATCTGAAATAACAGAATATATATATATATATATATATATATATATATATATATATATATATATATATATATATATATATATATATATATATATATATATATATATATATATATATATATATATATATATATATATATATATATATATATATATAGGCCTACTTATTTACTTATTTGTTTATTTTATTATTTATTATTCACTTTTTCTTATTTTTTTAAAAAAATGTACGACTAGATTCTGAAATACAAGACTAAATAAATTTTAAAATAATGACACGCCTTTGTATGAGCAGCAAACATGAGTAAGATCATTTTCGATATGTTGCATCCCAACTATATACAGCATCCTAGTTGATTGAATTGAAAAATTAAACAGGTGTCATTTTAATACGCAACGCACATAGTTATGTTCACTAGTTCCCAAGTACATACAATTACGATATAATATAGTTACATAATAACATACAAAAAACTAAGGGCTCTTAATAGTATTTTTATAATGATAAAATTTTTTTAAAAAGAAATATAAGGCCTACTTTTATTATTTGTTTTTTGCTTTCATTTAGTTCCTAATAAAGTCGACAGGAAATATAAATAACCATAAATATTTGATTTGAAACTGAATAAATAGCTTGTAATCTACAAATAGAAAATTATCATCTCCTCATTCTTGACTTCAATTGTCGGCTCAGAGGCGTAAACATAGTTAAACAACATTTCACCTGGCTGATCGTGGGTTTCCTAGTATTTCTGTTTTCTTTCATTTTGTTTTTGATTTTTGGAAAGATTTTTAAAGAATAAATGACTTATTTAATACCTAACTAGATAAAAATAATTAAATTTGTTTTTCTTGTCTTTGGAGATGAATGTATCTGGAATGTATCTTGAAAGCTAAAAAAGGTCAGAATTGGGTAAAAAATGTGTTACAAGATCTGCCCCAAACAGAAAAACCCACAGATTGGCAGGCGCTCTTTATGACAGCTTAAAATAAGTATTTATTAAATACAGTCCTTAAAAAAAACTCAAAATGCGCTTGAAGATTTCGAATCATCCCTTTCTGTTAGTTTAGTCACAAATAAAAGTTTCATAAAAAACGTTTTAATAACAAGCTTTTATGTAATAATAAACTAAAAAGTAGAAAATAAATTAAATACTACTATTTAAATTACAATAAAGAAAAGCGTGGGTAACTTTAGTGTTATTTTACACCTTTACTATATTTAGGAAGATACCCACGCTTTTCTTTATAGTAATTAAATTAGTATAGTGTAATTTATTTTACTTTTTAGTGCATTATTACATAAAACCTTGTTATTAAAACATTTTTATTGTTTTTTTTATTACTTTACATGTTTTTATTTACAATAGAGTTACATGACTAGGGCAGAGTAGATGGATAAGACTGCCTACTAATTTAGTCAAAATTTTAATAGAAGTTCATAAAAAAATCAGGCGACAAATTAAGCTAAATGTCTTGACCCACGTACCAACTACGAACCGTATCTGTCAGTTAGAAATGATTGCAATTTCGCTCGGCCGTTTCGATCTAGATAGACAGACTGACGACAGAGTGACGAGGAAGTGAGTTAAGTAAAAGCTTGTACATTTTTTTCATAAATAACATTTTAATAACAAGCTTTCGTGTAATAATGCACTAAAAAGGAGAAAATAAATTATACAGTACTATCTAAAAAACTATAACATTTATATATATATATATATATATATATATATATATATATATATATATATATATATATATATATATATATATATATATATATACTTTGGTATTGAGACACAAAAATGTAAGTAGTTTTTAAAACTCTTTTATACAATTATATGATCATGATTTTACAAGCGTATAGGCCTACGTAATTAAGTTGAGAAAAAAAGAAAACATCGTTATAGTTTTCTGCCATTTACCAAAACATATACCAACATCGCGTTTCCCGAATACTGATATTCTGTTAATCGTCCCAAGAGTTTAATTCTCAAAAAACATTCAGACCTGAGGTAAAATCGTCTTAAAATATTGTTACGACGTAAAGTGATTTAAAAATGAGATGTAACACATTTTTCTGTTCCAACATTTGCATAATAGGAAAAATCGCATTTAGTAGTTTAAAGTTTTAGTTTTCTTTGATAGTAAAAGTCAGGAAACAAAAAAAAATATTTTTACAAATGAAAAACCCTTATTTTAAAATTTTAAAATATACTTGGTATATTTTTCAAGTTTAAAATTAGGGGTCATTTATTTATGACGTCCACATTTTTTTTGGAATTTAACCCCCCCCCCCCCTGTCCACAAAAATCCACATATTCCCTTATAAAAGTCCTTACGCGTCCGCAAAAGTAATTTTTTTCCGGACCAGCCCCCACCCACCCCCACCCCCCGTGGACATCATAAATGGATGACCCCTTACAAACCAATATTGCATGTGATCTATGTTTTAGATAAAAACGTTTTAAGTAGAATCAAACGAAGTTTCGACACTCTAGATCATATCTGCTTGTGACGGCGCTCCAGTGGGTGTTTTACGTGCAAACAACTTGATCACTCTTGAAAAGCTTTTGAAATATATTTTCTATTATGTACCAAAAGTGACATGTGTACTGTCGGTTCCAATTGTAGCAAGCCTTTATTCATCTTTACTTAACCGTAGTCTAGCAATTTGTTTCTCATTTTTATATGGTTTATTCAAGTCTTAACGTGAATTCAAGCCTATTTCCGAGTGCAGTGCAAAAATCAATACGTTTGACATTTTATATTTTTATCAGCTTTTATTTAGTTTAGTTCGCTGTTTGTTTGTCTGTGGGTTTGTGGCAAATATTTAATTGAATTTAGCCCCACATTACAAATATATTAATTTGTTAAGACAAAGAAAGAAGATATAATTTTTAATCTAATTTTATATCAACTTAAACATGTCATTAAAATTAATGAAAAAGACTAATTAATTTCATCAGTAATAGATAATGTTGATCACTAATGGTACGTTTCCCTTCTTAGAGCCGACCACAGACTAAGAAGGGGCAGATAATTGTGTTTTATAAACAGCAAGCTACTAAAAAGTAAATAAAGTTCCATTTGCAAGCCTAACGGTCCATGGGGCAAATGAAATAAAGTTTACTTGTTTCTGTAACTTCATATTTGAAGGGATTTTGTGGTCAACGCTAAGCTTAGCCTCGTTTACTTTTCCGTAGCTAGCTTTTAAGTGGGTTTAAAGTAGATATTTTTAATAGTATGTATTGCGTACTTTTATCATGAATGACTGGAATGCAAAATGTAAAGTAAACCTATTAATTGTTTATAAAAAATATCGACTATCGTTATTAATTTTTAAAATTCTTAGTTTCTAAAAAATTGAATTTAAAAAAAAAAAGCATCAACATGAAAACTTGTTTTTTTTTTAAAAATAATATGTAACTTTAATTGCATTGAAAAAAAAAATTCCTTTTTTCAATAAATCGTTAGTAATTAAAATGTTAGTTTTTATGAGCGACCAGTGCTACTGTTTAAAGTAAAGAGGCAATTTTTAAAACGAAAATCTTCTAGTACAACGAAAAGCTTATTATTTTAATGATTTTGTTTTACAAACTTATTTTAAAAACTTGATATTGTTATAACTTTTTCTAAATTAATGGTTAACTGTTTTTGCAAAAAAAAACAAACACTTATTTATTTATTTGTACTTCTATATTTCAAAATTTGTTTCTGTATTAAGTTTATTATGTTGTAAGTTTCTGTAGGCTTCTGTATCTTGACGCCCACCGCCATCAACACGCCCCAAACAGCAAACTCCACCAAACTTTACAGCAAGGGAATGTACTGCAACGTACAAGATCTGGTGACCTTAGTAGGAAATGGAAGGATGAGTTCGTGTAACACGTCCGCTTTTCTAGGTTTGTGGACGTGCGTACGATTTTAAGCACAATTATTCAGTGTTTTAATTTAAGTACTTATTCGAGATAATTATTGTGGTAATTTTGGTCACACACGACCTATATTTAGTATATGTTTAACCATATTATCCCAAGGTCTCAAATTTTTATAATTTTTTGATATGGTTTAGCTTTTGGGCACTGAATGAAGGAATTACTATAGATTTTTTTTTAAAAATCAATACTTTTTTAAATATCGATTTTTTTTAAAAACGTCCCATAAGTGGGACGCTAGCAACGAACGGCCCCATGTATATTTATTGAAAAATAAAATAATTTATCACGAAATATGGCTAATCACGCAAAAATTAAGCTGTATGCTGATTTTGTATTGCTAGACCAATGATTATATTGTTTAGAACAGCTAAAATACTGATAATGATCAATTGGGTTAACCATACCATGGTCTAAAATGCAGAAATAATGTTCAAAAGTCTAGTTTTCTTTCAATCTAGCATCCATCAAAGTGAACAACACTTGGAAATAAGTAAAGCTGTGACTAGTACATCTAATTATACACACATGATCACAAATATTGTTATTATTCATCGAAACTGTAATATAATTAAATATAAATAAGTAATTTTTTGGGGGGCGTACTTGAAATTTTCAGGGGGGGGGGCGGCTTAAATTTCAGGGGAAGGGTGGACATTGGTAAAAGTATGTTTTGTATATAAATTCCATTTTGTTCTGGGGGCAGAGCCCCCCCCCCCCTCCTCCGAAATGATGCCTGAAAGAAACTCTGCCCTCAGTGAATTTGCAAAAGACGATTCGGTCCAGTCCCAGATGTCATCCAGCCAACTTCTCTTTTGTTACCCTCGCTATCCCCCCCCCTCCCTCACAGGCGTACATTAGGACATCAGACATCTTATTTCTAGGGCACGGATCCATCTCTGGGGGCTTGTATTGAGTGTTCATGGCTCTCATCCATGTATGCACCTCACTATGTAGCTTGAGCTCTCTTATATGAAGAGAGTTAACCTACCACCGTGGCTGAATCGTTTCACCTCAATCGTGGCCATTGTTATTATTCTGGTTTGATATAATTTTAATATCACGAGCTAGTAAATTTACAGCAGTACTAAATTAGTTTGTATTCAATGGTATTAAATACTTCAGTAAGCGTAATTCTGAAAACTTAAAAATAAAATGTTAGTTTTTCAATATTTGCAATTTTTAATACAATAATATATAAGTATATATAGGTCAAGGTCATAATTAAATATCTATAAATACTACTTAACACCCCAAAGTCAACAGTTAACAAAGTCAACAATTGTTTCACCATAAATAACGATTTAACATAAATATTTGCATATGTGTTTCTCGCTAGTGTCCAAAAAATGTGACGTTTGTGTAACAATCTGCATAAATATAGGTCAAGGTCATAATTAAATATCTATAAATACTACTTAACACCCTAAAATCAGCAATTAACAAAGTCAACAATTGTTTCACCATAAATAACCATTTAACATAAACATTTGCATCTGTTTTTCTCGCTAGTGTCCAATAAATGTGACGTTTGTGTAACAATCTACATGGGCCATTCGTTGCTAGCATCCCACTTATGGGACGCTTGTTGTACACTTGATATAACGAAGTAGTAAAAAAAAATTTTATTCTTAAATTTTTATCAGATAGAAATATGGTGTTGCTACAAGTTTCAACTGTATTTTGCACTTAAAAAGTTAATATTTTAGAAGATATGCATTTTCCTATGCGCATGTTTTATTTTTTACGCCATTTTGACAAGTCCTGCAAATCCGGAACTATAACATTTTTCTAAATTAATTTTTTTCACAAAACACACACAAATTCAATAGTCTAACCATTTTCAAATACAATGAAACATAATTTGTGTTTTAACCAGTTTTTAAAAAAAATTTTGCAATTTTTTTTACAAGCGTCCCATAATTTAATTAAGTGGGACGCTAGCAAAATATGGGTTTAAAGAAAAACATTTTAAAATATATTGAACAATAATTTGGTTGATTTGGTAAGATTCTATATTTTAGTGATATTTTTGAGTGTCAATGTGGTGGCATTGAGCGTGCTACAGCTATTTGGAAGGTTACAGTCTTGGAACCGACAAAGCTGTGATGTTGTGTACTGCTAATGACATTGGTAATACAACTTTTAATCCAATATACCAATAATCTCGTAGCATTCGGAGTTTAAAAATCAATTGTTGAACAGTTTACCCTTACTAATAAGTACGGATAATCTAAGTCTGATATTTTTTAACATTTTTTTCTCTCCAACTATTGTTGTAAAAAAAAAAAAAAAAAAAAAAAAAAAAAAAAAAAAAAAAAAAAAAACATAATAAAAATTTGGCGGCGAGTAAAACAAATCGTGACAGAAATAACATAAACGACTTATTCCTCATACTTTTCTAAAGGCATAAGATTTTGTGTGTGTGTTTGACTCATAGAGCGCTTAGCTGTTAGCTAGAAGGATTCGAGGTAAATCTCTGATCGGATTTTGACTGTAGGACGTTCATAAAGCAACCCATCTGGTATCTGGCTTTCATTGGGAAAATAAAGTCAGCTGGGCATAGACAACCAACCATCCCTTCTGATGCCGAGGTCAAGAAAATATGAATCTACTTCATTTGCCCAATGTACCGCTAGTTTTAAAGAGAAACTTAAACTAAGATGGTAGTTCATGGTGATAAGTACATATATAATACAAGATTGTGCTGCCTTCTACCGTTCTGCTTGGTGCTACTAAAATATCCATCATAAACATCTAAACAGCAATTGGGCCAGTACAAACTACAGCCGTGGATTAAACTTGTATAATATTACTCGGAAATACGACAGTGTCTTAGTTAGTGAAATGAAAATAAGACCCGTCATTCGTTAAAAATATATTCAAATATTATGCTCATCGATATGAATCCATTAGACATTGACAGCACTATATCTTCCATTATGTTGAAGACCGTTTTTTGTAGATCTAAAAATGCCATATTTGTTTTCTACAACGTGTCGTGTGAAATTTCATTGTTACCATCTAGAAAATCAATAGAAAATAATAAAATGATTTATGAGTACTAATAGGCTGTGAATAAATAAATTAATATAAAATGAAAAAAAGTTAAATTTTAAACGTATTATTAAGGTTGAGTTCAAATGAGTAACTAGATGTAACATGTTCACCGTGTCTTCATTATGGATAATTTACTAATTCTAATTTCAACATTTCTTGGTAATTGTATTTTAATCCACAATTAATGATTAATTGCGACTTAATTTTGAATTGTAAATTTTATTTTACCGGAAACTTTACAGAAATGCTACAACCTTATGGATACATAATACCTCGTTAAAACACAATTGTATGCATTCTTCAGATTCAAAAGAATGTATTGAATATTAATAATTTTATCAATATAACATACTTTTATAGTTACTTGATAGACGAATCTACTGGAAATATAATACATTTAATTCCGGTTTAGAAAAGGGCATTTAAAGACGATTTAAATGGAATTTTGTTGATTTTCTTCAGAAATTTTCTCATAGAGTTCCGACAAGTTCTCTCATTCTGATATGCTCAAATATAAGTCTTTGTATATTTTTAGACTTTGTTGAAACACCTAAACTGACCCAACAACCGAACACTCTAATATCTTTCCACAGTGCATGCTGCCCTCTGTGATCCGACAACCGAACACTTTAATCTAAAGAACGCCAGTGAGCTGACACTGCTACCACTAAATAAAACCTACCAGACCAAAAGTAACCTTGCGTGTGCTGCCAAATGTGCTGAGCTGAGTGAAGAATGCTACAGCTATATGTACGAGACCTCAACCAAAACTTGTATACTAGGTCAGTGATGTTTTTTTAGTAACGCTTTTTAATTGAATGCAGTTTTTATTTTTCTAACTCCATCAGTTTCTTCTGATTTAGGTCAGTTATTAATTCTTCAGGCGCTTCTAGTTGTTTATATATTGATTATGGCATAACCAATTAACAAATTATGCATGCACTGTATTTAAAATACTTATATTTATATGCTTATTTTCATATCTCCCTTGTCGAATATGTTCATATAAACTTAAAGGTTTGGGATGGACACAAATTGGCTATGGAAACGGTATATATGTTTGTGAACAAAACGCTTTATTTTCCATAAAACACACTAAGGGGAAGAGATTTTAGAATATGTTGCGTGTTTTTTGTTTTGTTTTTTGTTTCTTTTTTGTTTCCTTTTTTTCTTTACCTTTTTGGATCCCATGAGAAGCAAATGCTTGCAGATACGCATCTTTAAAATCTCTATTCTTGGCAGCTGTCTTTATTTAGGCCCACGTAAGCCCAGAAGCCCTTGCTTCTTCCCTACATTGTCTCTCTACGGGATTGCTTAGGTCGTCCCACTTTTCCCGTCTCTCGATTGCTTCGTGATGTTGTCTTTGTTTTCTTTAATTGTTTTCTTTTCTGTACCTTTGGATTTTTTCACGAGGCTGATCAGCTAGCCCCGTACTCAAACCTCCACTTTCTACAACTTGCAATTGGACCAACTTGGATGAAGTTTTATTTAGAATTTAATAAATCTGTATAAATTTCAAAGAAATTTTTTCTTCAGAAATCAGAAATAGACAAAAAATTAATCTAACCTGAAGAAGTGACATTAGCATTTTAAAATAAATATATGGTCATAGACATATTCATTTTTCGTCTACGTAAATAAACGATATTCACGTCCTTGCCTGCACATGGAACTAAAGTAAAGCTAAACATGTACAGGTTACCGGAAGGTACTCATAAAACTAAATGCGTACTGCGTAAGCGATCAAATACTTACGTGTGAAATTTCACCAAACTAGTTTAACCGGTACTAAGACTATCGGTTATTAAAAAAACCGAACAAATACACTTCCGGCTACAGGAAATCGCTCATTATAGAAAACCACTAATTAGATATTTATATTATAAGTCGGTTTGATCCATACTTTTGATTCATTTATTAATTTATTATGACTTAATTTTCTGTTATTGATTGATCTATATTTTTAAACATGTGTGTATTATTTAAATACAGATTTTAAAGAAAAACTATGTGCCTATGTAGCCGTTGGTTATTTTGTTATGATCATGTAGGTTCTTGTGTCCTGCAAACCTCCCCAGTCAACACGTCCCAACAAGCAAACTCCACCAAACTTTACAGCAAGGGAATGTACTGCAATGTAGAAGAGCTGGTCACGTCAGCAACTAGTGAAGGTGTGTATGTTTTTGGAGAACTTTTTTAACATAAGGGATATTTAGGAATTACAAAAAAATTTCTTGTATGTCGAATAGACGTGTCAGTGTTGGCAAAATAATATTTTTTTATTTATTAAAAATTTAAGTTATAGTGTCTATATTAAAAGCGACATAAATTAATTAAATCTGTTTATGGTAATCCATGTCTCGTATCTACTCACCTGTGTATAACTAAAACAACAAGCGCCTTACACTATTCAAAAGTGTTAACTATCGTTACACAATATACACTTGCGTTCTCTCAACCCCAGATAAATTATACTTGCAACTTGGCTATGGTGGGCCCTTACACAATAAAAGGAACAAACTCGGACTAATGCATTTAGATATAGCTTTTTCCCTGTCCACAAAAATAAGAATGCTTTTAGTATATGTGTTATTTTCTTTATTACATCCGGGGTAACACCACACACCAACACCCCCTCTAGACGCCTAAAAACATTGAAGTAAAGAGGTGAGTTAGACGGTCTAGAATTTAGCCAATGTGCAAATTATAGAAAAGTCCTGTAAATCCAATGAAGTCTTTATGTTTTTTTGTTTTTTTTAAATTTCAGATATAAAACAAAAGAAAATAGGGCCTAATGATTGATTTGTTTTAACAGTATAGTTTTTGTTAATTCAAGAGCGCCTCTCTGGGTCTATTTATTCTATGGCACGGGAGGCATTTTGTGATGATGTAACACGATAGTGAGTTGGGGTAGATATAAATAATATATGATTACAGAGAACAGGCGGTGCTTCAATTACTGGAACCAATATTATTTTTCCTATAGGTGGAGTAGCTCGAGGTAATGAATCAGTTCTTGTAGCCCAAAGTCCAGATATCTACAGATCTTGTCTTGATGTGAAGAACTCGACGAATCCAAGACAACTGGTCCAACTGTCGTCTGGTCTTGTCGTCATGTGTGACACTGTGACAGACGGAGGGGGCTGGACAATTTTTCAGCGTCGTGTCACGGGGGTTGTCGACTTCTACAGAAACTGGACGGAGTACAAATACGGATTTGGTGACTACGGCGTTGGTGATTTCTATCTGGGCAACGAAAACGTTTTTTTTCTAAGCTCTATGAAACGCCAGGAGTTAAGAATTGATATGACTTTCGAACAAAAAAATTACTACGCTCTTTATTCTAACTTTACATTTTTGTCCGAAAGCCAAGGCTACAAACTTTCCGCTTACAGTTATTCTGGTACAGCGGGGGATTCTATGGCTATAAAAAACAACGACCAAAAGTTCACCACCTATGATGTTGACAACGATGTCGACCCATCCGGAAACTGTGCCATCTTCTACCGCGCGGCCTGGTGGTACTCGAAATGCCACTTAACACATCTAAACGGCAACTGGGGCAGTACAGAATACAGCTGTGGCTTAAATTGGTATGACATCACCGGGGACTACGACAGTGTCTCGTTTAGTGAAATGAAAATAAGACCAGTCAAAAATTAATATGGTATTAATATAATTTTCTTATAATTACTCTTCTGAGTTATCAGAAATGAATTTTATTTTGATCAATAAATTAATTTACTTCTTGGTACTGAAATACAAGAAAATAAACTGTCTATCAAATAATTACACGTCTATGTATGAGCAGCAAAAGCAAGATAACAATTGGTTATAATTTTAGATAGGTTGCAACCAATCTATATACAGTCTACAGTATCCTAGTAGATTGTATTGAACAATTTGATACGTTACTTTTGTATTATTTAACGCACATATGTTCACATATGTCCAAATATATACAACCAAGATGTAATTTAATTCATTGTAACACACTCGAAAGTAATTGATCTTAAACTTATTTTCATAAAGGTTTTATGTATACTTTTTTCTGTTCCTTTTAATGATAATAAAAAGCTATCAATTTAATCTATTTAAACAGAAAATTGGCATTAAAGTTTTTTTGAAAACAAACAGTAGTCCTACTTTTCTTATTTATTTACTTTCATACTTTCAGTTCGTTCTTATTGAAGTTTGACAGAAAATATGTCAAAAAGAAAATTTGCTTAAAAACTCAATTATTAGCTTGGAATCTACAAATAGACAATTGTCTGCCTAATATTGACGTCATTGGTCGGCTCGCAGAGGTAAAAACAGTTCACAATAGTTCACCTGTATTTCTGTTTCCTTCCATTATGTTACTAATTATGGCAAAAGCTATTTGATTTTTAATGACTACTTTAATACCTAATATGTTAAAATTTTAAAAAGTTATAATTGAAAGTCTTTGGAGACGAATGTATATAGAAAGCTAAAAAATTCGTTGCATCAGAATTGGGTAAAACTGAGTTATTATATTTGCCACCAAGAAAAGCAGACAGATTGACAGGTACACAATCTGCATCTAATAATAACTTTAAAAGGTATTTACTAAACATTTTCGTGAAAAAAACAAATTGATCTTGAAGATTTCGAAACATCGCTTCACTATAACCTTAGCCCCAAATCAAATTATGCTAAATCTGTCTTCATAAATTTTTCCTGAAACAACTGATACATTTTCGAATGTCCCTAGGGTGCTATCTATAACTCCATAAGCTCCATGACATGTGGTCGACGATACTATTTTAAAATATAATGTTATGGAAAAAGTTTGCTACTGGATTAGCTATTTCACTGTTGGTTTGGGCGTGAAATTATGGTCTTGCCAAAATAAATCACTGAATGAATGGGGAAGTACCAGAAATAGTGCTGTCTTCTACCTTTCTGTTTGGTGATACTTAGATTGCCACTTTACACATCTAAACGGAAAATGGGACAGTATAGAAAAAAGCTGTGGATTAAACTAGATTAATATTACTGGGGGCTATGACAGTGGCTCAGTTAGTGAAATGAAAATAAGACCCATCTATCGTAAAAATATATTCAAATATTATGCTCATCGATAAGAATCGATACGACATTGGCAGCACACTAGCTTCCATTATATTGAAGGCCTTATTTGTCGACTTAAAAAAACATATTTGTTTTCTATATCAAAATGCATTGTTACCATCCAAGAAATCAATAGAAAATTATAAAATTAATTAGGACGATCAATAGCACGTGAAACAAATTTTAATTCAATTGAACAGTTTCTTTTAAATAATAAAAAAATAAAAAAATTTCATACAATAATAAACGGCAAAAAAAATAGAGTAATATAAAAAGAAATATAGTTTTAAACGTAACTATTAATGCAGAGTTAAATTCGTTAATTTGATGTTATATATTGAGTGTGCGTTCGTTATGGATAATTTACTAATTCTAATTTCAACATTTCTTGGTAATTGTATTTTAATCCACAATTTATGGTAAATTACGACTTCATAAATGGTAAACATTAATTTACCGGACACTTTATAGATATACTACAATCTTATAAATACATATAACCTCGTTAAAACTTAATTTTATGCATTCATCAGATTCAAACATACTTTAATTGTTACTGGATAGACGAAGAATATCTACTGGAAAAATAATACATTTTATTTGCGTTTAGACAAGGGCATTTAAATACGATTTTTATGGAATGTTGTTGATTTTCTTCAGAAAAAACATATTACTCAGCAATCTTTTCATAGAGTTCCGACCAATGCTCGCGTTCTGATGTACTGAATTATTGGTCTTTCTACATTCTTAGACTCAAAAAACATATTTTTTAAACAATTGTTTCCAAAAAAAACACCGGCACTATCACAAATGTGAATTCTTTGAAGAGTGTATTCTAAAAAATCTAAAAAATTATATATATATATATATATATATATATATATATATATATATATATATATATATATATATATATATATATATATATAGTGACAGGACAAATTATCTCAGACAATTTATATCAGACAAAATATCTCACGGACAAATTATCTCAGTACAAATGATTTCAGGACAAATGATCTCAAGGAAATATGACAAAATATATCAGGACAAATGATACAATGGACAATTGATCTCAGACAAAATAAATATCTCAGACAAAATATCTCATAGGGGTCATCCATAAATGACGTCACGCTTTTTTTGACGATTTTTACCTCCCCCCTCCCCTCCGTCACACGTCGTCACAAAAAGTCAGACCCCCCCCCCCTAAAATGACGTCACACCTCAACCTACAACCCCCCTCAAAATTGCAGTTGAATTTTTTTAAACATCGATATTTTTCCAAAATCTTGTCTAAACTATTACAATTTATTAAAACAGTTATCTAAAACGCGAAATAACGTCTAAAATTCGTTTTCTAACATTGCTTTTTTATAATGCAAAAATGTGACGTCGCAACATCTGACCCCCCCCCTCCCCCTCATCACACATCGTCACAAAATTACGGACCCCACCTCCTCCCTACGAGTGTGACGTCATTTATGGATGACCCCATAGCATAATTTTAATAGTGTGTTGGATGGTTTTAGTTGATCTGAACATTTTTTGTATTGACTGTAATATGTTATTTTTTACTATGTTTAATATTATTTATGAGCCTATATATAATCGTGAGAAATGTTTGCCGTATTAATTTGTCATATTCCACTAAACATTTTAAAATAAGGATTACTAATATAGTATGCGAAGATTAAGGAATTTTGTTTCGATGGACAGCTTGGGTGGGATTGACAAACATGAGACAATCCTACCACGTCAGGTGGACGAAACTAGATAAAAAGGGAATGAAATAACAATAAAGACACACCTTAGTAAATATATATATGTCTTTATTAACTGAACAAAAACTGATCCAACAACCGAACACACTAATATCTTTCCACAGCGCATGCCGCCCTCTGTGATCCAACAACCGAACACTTTAATCTAAAGAACACCAGTGAGCTGACACTGCTACCACTAAATAAAACCTACCAGGCCAAAAGTAACCTTGTGTGTGCTGCCAAATGTGCTGAGCTGAGAGATGAATGTTACAGCTATATGTATGAGACCTCAAGCAAAACATGTACGCTAGGTCAGTTTAAAAATTTAATGTTCTTCTGATTTGTCCAGAGTGTTTAAAATGTTACAGTTCGAATTCTGCTTAGGAAATTTTTGACGGGGTTTTGTGCTGGTTTTTTTTTGGGGGGGAGGGGGGGAGGTTCTTTAAGATTTTTAGTTTCTAATCATATATATGAATAATTCGCAGAATTTTCTTTTTAAATGTAGAAGGATATTATTTTAGTGACTAGAGTATTGGTTCTTGTTGACTGCTGGAATTTGTTTTATATTAGTGTCGACAAAAGAATTGTTTTAATTAAAGTTTAATTTTTTAGGCTCCTGGCTCCTGCCGATAGCCGCCGTCAACACGTCCCAACCTGCAAGCTCCACCAAACTTTACAGCAAGGGAATGTACTGCAATGTACAAGATCTTGTGACGTCAGTAGGAAATGGGAGGATGAGTTCGTGTAACACGGCCGCTTGTCTAGGTTTGTTTCCATATGGGGAGCTATTATTGACATTGCTGCATTTTGAAAAATAGCACGATTTATATGATAATAAGTTTTAGTTACTGTCTATTGGGCGTGTGTCTGTTCTTGTAAGACAACTACCTTTTATGCAGTAGTCTATGTATAAGTGCTTATATTCAAATCGTCAAAGATTAAATGGGATACAGGTTCCAAAGCCTGGTGTTAAAGTAATATAGATCTAAGCTCAACCGTAAATAATTACTGCTCGATACCAAGCCACGTAATCAAAACAATAAATGGATAAATGCTGGACAAATATACCTTGACAGATATAAATACAAAAAAGAGCCCCTTACACAATTCCAACGTGTTGACAACAAGCAGTGTTACACTACATTAAAATGCACCTACATTAAACGCCAGATTAATTATATTTGAATCTATGCCACGGTGAGCCCTTATATAAACGAAGCAAAGTTGGACTCTTGCATTGCGCAATACTTTTTACCTGGTTATAAAAAATCTTACAGTTTATATGCTATTTTATTATTCTGTCCGGGACAATCCCAACATCCCACCACCCAGAGATAATTGAGACACAATAAAAGTAAAAGGGTGAGTTACGTTATAGGCTTTTGCCAATATTAGAAAGCGAAAGACCTGGGAAAATCTTTGGTAAAATTTGTTTGGTAATATAAAATGTCTTAGTGGGAGTGAGCATAATGGAGCTTTATGGTGTAATAGTGTTTTGTGGTAGAGATATAAATAGAATATAATTACAAATAACCGGTGGTGCTTCAATTACCGAAAATAATATTTTTTACCTACAGGGTGCCACTGTAGGTAATGAACCAGTTCTTGTGGCTAAAAGCCCAGACATCTACAAAACGTGTGTTGATGTGAAGAACTCGACGACTCCAAGACAACTGGTCCAACTGTCGTCTGGTCTTGTCGTCATGTGTGACACTGTGACAGACGGAGGGGGCTGGACAATTTTTCAACGTCGTGTCAATGGATCAGTTGACTTCTACAGAAACTGGACGGAGTACAAATACGGATTTGGTGACTACGGCGTTGGTGATTTCTATCTGGGCAACGAAAATGTGTATTGTGTTAACTTAAAAAATCGTCACGAGCTGAGAATTGATATGACTTACAAACAAAAAAATTACTACGCTCTTTATTCTAACTTTACATTTTTGTCCGAAAACCAAGGCTACAAACTTTCTGCTTACGGCTATTCTGGTACAGCGGGGGATTCTATGGCTATAAAAAACAACGACCAAAAGTTCAGCACTTACGATGTTGACAATGATACCCACCCATTAAAAAACTGCGCACTCTTCTACCATGCGGCCTGGTGGTACTCGAAGTGCCACTACACAAATTTAAACGGCAACTGGGGCAGTACAGTAAACAGCACTGGCTTAAACTGGTACCATATTACTGGGGACTACGACAGTGTCTCGTTTAGTGAAATGAAAATAAGACCAGTCAGTAATTAACATTGAAATAATACATGCTCGTATCCACGCATCTGAAATATCAGAATGGAAACTGTTTTTATTTAATAAACGCATCATTAGTATCGGATTGTAGGCTATATTTTTTAATCAATCTACGACTTGATTCTAAAATACAAGAAAAGATACTTTGTCTATTAAATAACTGCATCAAAACATTTTTAATAAAAAGCTTTTATGAAATCTATATACTGCTAAAACTCAAGTTTCTTTACATGTTTGAATATTTATTTGTTTTTTTTGTTTGTTTGTCCGTTTGGTTACTGGTGTGAATCTGCAATATATATCGATGGTCTCGGTCGCAAACCGTCTAACTCAAAAAAATTCGATTTTCTTTTTTTTACATAAATCAAAAGCCAATATGATTCCCCATAATGCCTGAAAATATTAGAGAAATCTGTAGAATGATTATTGAGATATAATCATTTGAACAAACCGCCTATTATTTCTAGCGCTAAAAATCTCGGCGCAAAACGAATATCGCTATATTTGTCAGTACACTTTTGATCGGGAACGCAGTCGCACGCCGTAATCACACAATTTTCAACACAGCAGTCACAGTACTTATAGGTAAGGATATTTGATTAATTATGTTCAACTATTCTATTACATTTTATCATTTTTAAAAATAATAAACAAATAGTATTTGTTTAATATAGCCATTTTCCAGATTTTCAATAACCAAACTTATTTGTTTACATTTTTTTAGGCTAACACAATGCTTTGAAACTAGATCTCCATTCTAGAATCTAAATATCAATCAAAACAATATAATTCGAATTATATTTCCACAAGAATGTGCAATAAATTTAATAATTGTTTATTCACTACTAGCTTTAGATTGAGGGTTTAGATACGTGTTAAGAAATGTTTATATGGTAGGTTACAAAATGTTTGGCGTACATGTTTTTAGTAGATGCTTTTATGATTAATTTTTCAACAGACAAGCCTATCTCAACACACCAGCCTCTCAACATATCAGCCTCTCTCAACAGACCAGCCTCTCTCAACAGACCAGCCTTTCTCAACAGACCAGCCTCTCTCAACAGACCAGCCTTTCTCAACAGACCAGCCTCTCTCAACAGACCAGCCTCTCAACATATCAGCCTCTCTCAACAGACCAGCCTCTCCCAACAGACCAGACTTACCACATAACAGACCAGCCTCTCTCAACAGACCAGCCTTTCTCAACAGACCAGCCTCTCTCAACAGACCAGCCTCTCAACATATCAGCCTCTCTCAACAGACCAGCCTCTCTCAACTGACCAGCCTCTCTCAACAGACCAGCCTCTCTCAACAGACCAGTCTTTCTTAACAGATCAGTCTCTCTCAACAGACCAGCCTCTCTCAACAGACCAGCCTTTCTCAACAGACCAGCCTCTCTCAACAGACCAGCCTCTCAACATATCAGCCTCTCTCAACAGACCAGCCTCTCCCAACAGACCAGACTTACCACATAACAGACCAGCCTCTCTCAACAGACCAGCCTTTCTCAACAGACCAGCCTCTCTCAACAGACCAGCCTCTCAACATATCAGCCTCTCTCAACAGACCAGCCTCTCTCAACTGACCTGACTTACCACATAACAGACCAGCCTCTCTCAACAGACCAGCCTCTCTCAACAGACCATCCTCTCTCAACAGACCAGCTTCTCTCAACAGACCAGCCTCTCTCAACAGTCCAGACTTACCACATAACAGACCAGCCTCTCTCAACAGACCAGCCTCTCTTAACAGACCAGCCTCTCTCAACATACCAGCCTCACTCGACAGACCAGCCTCTCGCAACATACCAGCTTCTCTCAACAGACCAGCCTCTCTCAACAGACCAGCGTCTCTCAACAGACCAGACTTACCATATAACAGACCAGCCTCTCTCAACAGACCAGCCTCTCTCAACTGACCTGACTTATCACATAACAGACCAGCCTCTCTCAACAGACCAGCCTCTCTCAACAGACCATCCTCTCTCAACAGACCAGCTTCTCTCAACAGACCAGCCTCTCTCAACAGTCCAGACTTACCACATAACAGACCAGCCTCTCTCAACAGACCAGCCTCTCTTAACAGACCAGCCTCTCTCAACATACCAGCCTCACTCGACAGACCAGCCTCTCTCAACAGACCAGCCTCTCTCAACAGACCAGCCTCTCTCAACAGACCAGCCTCTCTCAACAGACCAGTCTTTCTTAACAGATCAGTCTCTCTCAACAGACCAGCCTCTCTCAACAGACCATCCTCTCTCAACATACCAGCCTCTCTCAACAGACCAGTCTCTATCAATAGGCCAGCCTCTCTTGACATATCAGCCTCTTTCAACAGAGCAGCCTCTCAACATATCAGTCTCTCTTAACAGACCAGCCTCTCTCAACATACCAGCCTCACTCGACAGACCAGCCTCTCTCAACATACCAGCTTCTCTCAACAGACCAGCGTCTCTCAACAGACCAGACTTACCATATAACAGACCAGCCTCTCTCAACAGACCAGCCTCTCTCAAAAGACCAGCCTCTCTCAACATACCAGCCTCACTCGACAGACCAGCCTCTCTCATCAGACCAGCCTCTCTCAACAGACCAGCCTCTCTCAACAGACCAGCCTCTCTCAACAGACCAGTCTTTCTTAACAGATCAGCCTCTCTCAACAGACCAGCCTCTCGACATACCAGCCTCTCTCAACAGATTAGCCTCTCTCAAAAGACTAGCCTCTCTCAACATATCAGTCTCTCTCAACAGACCAGCCTCTCTCAACAGACCATCCTCTCTCAACAGACCAGTCTCTATCAATAGGCCAGCCTCTCTTGACATATCAGCCTCTTTCAACAGAGCAGCCTCTCAACATATCAGTCTCTCTTAACAGACCAGCATCTCTCTACAGACCAGTCTTACCATACAAGACACCAGCATCTGCCAACTGACAAATCGTAAAGGCACCAGCATCTCTCAAAAGATCAGCCTCTCTCAACAGACCAGCCTTTCAAAACAGACCAGTCGTAACATTAAGGCACCAGTAACTCACAAGAGACCAGTCTCTCTCAGCAGACCAGTCGTAATATACAAAAGACCAATCTTTCTCAACTGACCAATCTTACCCTCCAAGATACCAGCCTCTCTCAACAGACCATACTTACCATATAAGAGACCAGCCTCTCTCAAAAGATCAGTCGTAACATACAATAGACCAGCCTCACATAACAGACAATAGACAACAACCTCTCTCAAAAAGACCAGCCGATCTCAAAAGACCAGTCAGACCTATCAAGAATTCAAAGCGACAAATATTCGTGCACTGCAGTACAAGCCTGATGCTACTGTCTACTTCAAAGTGAATTAGCAGATAGCTGGCAATTGCTAAGCTAGGGTCGTAAGATTATGATCTCATCTGTAGCCCCTGTCAAGTTGTACAAGAGCAGAAAACAAAGATAAAAGCTGTCATATTTGAGCACTCAAAAGCAAGTCATAAACACACCTTTCTATGATGATTTCCCTGATTTTAAAAATATGTTGCCATTTATATGTTTCTTTATGTGACGTTTCAGTGGCGTAGGTAGGGGGGGGGGGGGGTTAGGGGGGTCATAACCCCCCCCCCATAAACCCCTCGGTATATATAAAAAAGAATGAGGGGGGGTGCAAAATCGAAAGTTTGAAGGGGGTGGGGTGCAAATCAAAAGTTTGAGTGGGGGGGGGGGGTGCAAATTGAAAGTTTGTCCCCGGGGAAAAATTGGAACCCCCCCTTGAGACGATCCTGGCTACGCCACTGTGACGTTTATTCAAAGAATAAATTTTAAAAATAAACACATTTTTGTGTGTTACATTTTTGTAAAATAAGTAAACATTAAGTCAGTATTAATGTGATTAGCGTGTTATGTCCCGTTCATAATGTATCTGACAATACGGTTTCTGTTTTTACTATTATCATTCTACAAACCCAGCACCCACCAGATTTAGTAAAATAAACTGTGAGAATAGAATGATGTAATAAATAAAGCATAACCTTCAACAGTTACAAGTCTAGTGCTAAATACAGACATAATGAATACACTCGAAAGCGATAAAGCCATACTAAAACATCTCTACTAAAAATTAAACTGACCCCATAATGTAGAATAAACTCAAATAATTAAAATATGGGCCCAAGACTATAATCTAAATATTATGAAATGTTAATTATAACTTAAAAACATAAACATAACTAAATCACGTTCATTGGACAAAACGAACGAACGCAGCTGAGACCGAAATTCTCGGTTCAAAACAGCTAAGTCTGCGCCCGCACAGATAGACGGTTTGCACCGAGAATTTTAGACCGAGCAAACCGTCTATCTTTTTAACCCTGCTATAGTTTTGTAAATATCAACAAAACCCATTTTAAAACGCTACAGTATAGTCGGTAGAGAGTTTCTTCGGAGATATCTTTAAAAAAAATTTGTATTAGAGCGATCGAGAAGGAAATAATCAGTTTTTTGTCTCTCCTGTAAAATTTACATTTTCCGAGTTAGACGGTTTGCGACCGAGGCCATCGATATGTAGAGCTGTAACATATTATTTAGTTAGAGAAAAATTTTCTTTTTTAAACAGACTGTTAATCACAAATTAATTTAAAGAAGTTAATTAATTTATTGATTTATTCATTGGTAGATTAACCACATTAATCATAAAAGTTCAGAACAATGACTTTATTTATAGTGAATAGTGACGTCACATAAGGTATTTACTTTTTCCAGCAATAATGGCGGCTTCCATCGAATATTGTATAGCCCATTCAAAACGTTAACGTGTTATAAAGCTAATTTTCTTTTGGCTATAGCTTTAACGATGCGTCCATTTGCTATTTTTATTAGGTTTCAACATTATTATCAATTTTTTAACAGTTCTTTTTATTTTAGTATATAATAAATTTCTCTAGATCTACAGATCAGCTGCCGAAGGAAGAAAAAGTTATGAATCTAGAACTAGGTTAAACCATAATTATTTTGTTAAAAATAAAATCAATAATAAAAACACGTAAAATTATTGAGTTTCTTGATTAAACTATTTTAGTCCTTAAATATTTGATATAAATCTTTGCTTTTTAGCTTCACGGATCATCTATTTCAAGAATACAAGTGATTTATCTATCTAGGTTCTAGATCTAGATCTAGCAAGAGTTACGGCGAAAACTCGACTTAACCAAACCAGTCATCGAATCTAGATAATTCTATCTAGATCTAGACAATAATGAGTTTCTATACTAAACTATTTCAGATCTTCATTATTTTATATAAATCTTTGTTTAGCTATAGAATAAGACAATTTAAGATAAAATTTAATTTAATTTGAAATAATACTAGATCTAGGGCCTATTCGCGTAAATCGAGTTTCTTAAGAAGACTCAAACTATTAATATATTGCACACAAAAGATACGTCAAATGACGTCACGAGTCTAGATAGCTAAGTTGTTAGTGTAATAGGTTTCCAAGCGGGTGGCACGAGTTCTAGACACATGATGTCAATGTTAAAAAAAAAATTCAATTTTTTTAGATGTGAATGATAAAGTTGCCTATAAGAACTTGGCGGGATACAGGGCAGGTGAAGTAGAGTTCACCTGTTTCTTTGTCCTCAGCATATAACGTGGATTGTGTGGTCAGAGCTATCCTCGGCCGAAATCTTTGTTTTAAACGATAAAAAATGTAGTCTGAGACTTGGCGGAACACAGGCAGGTGAAGTAGAGTTAGGTAGGTGTAAAGTTCACCTGTGACGTCTGCATATAAAGAGATATTGTGGTCAGATCCATGCTCAGCCAAAATCTGTGTTTTCACAGACAAAACATGTCTGAGTTGGGAGGACACTGGGCAGGAGAAGTAGAGTTGAACTGTTTTTGTGACCTCAGCATATGAAGAGATTGTGTTGTCAGACCCATGTTGTAGTTTGTATTGAATAGTTATGTTACTCTTTTAATATTTAAGGCAAATTTATAACAACATACACACCAGTAAGTGCTCTTAAAACTCATTCTTATAAAGGTTTAATGTATACGCTTTTTTTTTCTACCTTACCATAATTATGATTAGTTCTTTTTTGAGTGATGAAAATGGTAGTATAATTTTTTTTAATCAGTTGTAATTTAAATACTCTTATTATTTCGCTATATATTATGCGCTCGCTTCCTAAACAGCTTACTCAGTGCTCCAGATATATATGATATAGTCCTCACCCTATTATTTGAGTGGTTTGTACATCATCGCGATTATTTAACGAAATTTTATTTTTTACTCAGCGCGCTTACTCTACCAACAACGCCTTAAGGTATTGCACTGATCTTTCTTATGGTGTAATACATTATGTGATTTACTTCCCTTGAAAATAATATTCCATTTTCGTAAGGTTAGAATGATAAATATTCGACTGCATTGGCAAATGAATGATGTAACAGAAAAAGGCGCTTGCAAACCTATATATTTGATATATGTAATTTATAAAATTAAAAAAAAATGAAAAATATAGACAACTACAATAGTTTGTCATACCGACGACTTAGAAAAATGGTGCCTACAAGCCTATTTATTTGATATATTTTGTAGTTTTAAAAATAAGATAATAAAAAAAATACAACTACAATAATTTGTCATACCGACGACTTAGAAAAATGGTGCTTACAAACCTATTTATTTGATATATTGTGTATTTTTTAAAATAAAAAAATAAAAAATATAAAAAATACAACTAGAATAATTTGTCATAACGACGAATTAGAAAAATGGCGTGTACAAACCTATTTATTTGATATATTATGTAGTTTTTAAAATAAGAAAATAAAAAATATAAAAAATACAACTAGAATAATTTGTCATACCGACGACTTAGTGTAGCCGTGGTTACCTCAGGCAACAACTGTGGAATGTTTCGTGAACACAGATTAGTTCCTGATAGATGGCGCTAGTCTATAAGAGATTACACTCCCCAGAGCGAAGAACTTGTACGTACGTTTTGCATCAGGGGTCGTCCATAAAGGACGTCACACTCGTAGGGGGGGAGGGGGGGGGGTCCGTAATTTTGTGACGGTGTGTGACAAGGGGGAGGGAGGGGGTTCAGATGGTGTCACGTCACACTTTTGCATTATAATAAAGCAATGTTAGAAAACGAAGTTCAGACGTTATTTCGCGTTTTAGAAAACTTTTTTAATAAATTGCAATAGGAATTGATTAAAATACTCTATTTGGACAGAGTTCAGACAAAATTTTGAAAAAATATCGATGTTTTAAGAAAAATTCAACTGCAATTTTAAGGGGGGGGGGCTGTAGACTGAGTTGTGACGTCATTTTAGGGAGGGGGTCTGGCTTTTTGTGACGATGTGTGAGGGAGGGGAGGGGGGAGGTAAAAATCGTCAAAAAAAGCGGGGAGTCATTTATGGATGACCCCTCAGCTGCGTGAAGGGTATTGTCATCGATGACCCTCGAAATTAAAACTACTATAGAAACTTAATGAAGTTTTTACTAATTAAGCTTGAGACGAGCCGCTCAGTCCCTCTACCCGCTGTTAGGGGGTCGTCCACGACTGACGTCACACTCTGAGAGGGAGTGGGTCGGTTATGTTGTGACGGTGTGTGATGAGAGGGAGAGGGAAGGGGGGTTCAGATGGTGCGACGTCACACTTTTGAATTATAAAAAAGCTATGTTAGAAAACGACTTTCAGCCAGTATTTGCCGTTTTAGAAAACTGTATTAATAAATTGTAATAGAAATTGGTTTAAATAAACTGATATTGATCTCCCCTAAACTTTCTCGAATATTCTTAAATAACACTACGGGGGATGGCAACTCGGGATATAGACAATATTTTAAATCAATTTTTAATTACTTAAACTTTTTATAATAGAATAAAATCTAGTAGAAAAACGAATTGCACACCAAGTGAACGCCAAAGAAACTGTGTATAATAGTTACTCAGTTACTCAAAATTTGACACAAGGCAGAGAATAAGACCTTTACTTACACGTGAAATTTCATGTATCTATCTGAAATATTACTCAAGTTATAAATGGGGTAAATGTCATCAAAAGCATGACTTCATTTATGGATGTCCCTTTACACAAGCAATAATTTTAAATCTAATGTTTTTCAAATAACAATTTCCTATTGTTGAGATCGTCGGTTTTGCTTGCCAAGCTTACAAAATATATTTTCCTCTAAAAGCACCCAAAATATTATACGCAATTTTAAAAAAAAATCTATTTAGTTTTCTCTTTATTTTTGCTACAATTTGAGATAACTCTTAGCAATTAAAAAAAAAATCTATTTAGTTTTCTCTTTATTTTTGTTACAATCTGACGTAACTCCGATCAATATCTGTTTTTAAGACATAGCACCCCCCCCCTCCCGACATCCTATAGCTACAGCAATAATTCATCACACACCGTCTCCTCCATGCCCGGTACCAATTACCCCTTATGGGGACCTGACGCTCACATTCTGGGTACACCATGGAGGCCAGAGACACGGAGTCATCTCCCCTGAAACTTTATCGTCACGCCGTCATAATCCATTCCTCACCGAAAGTTTGGAGCACGGGGAATAAAACTAGTCATAAAACCCGGCTCTTGCTACGGGTAATATTGGCCGCACCGACCGAAATATCCATCGTCAGTACCCGGAGTCGTTCGGGTAGGTGAGTTAAAAAAATAAACTTACTCGTTACTTTGGTCCAGTGTATCGAAAAGGTGATTGGTCCGACAGATATGGGAAGTGACGTTGATGAAAATGGAGGATGAAGGGTAACTTAATCATCTTGATGTCTATCCTAAAATACAGACTTAAAGAAAAAATTAGACTAATTTGTCTGACCACAAATAGAGCCCAGGCTAATACTTTAGCATCAACTACTAAACGAATATATTTGACCACAACAATTTTTATAAAACGAAAACTGTTTGACTTAAAGATTACGTTTATTAAATTTAATGTAATTAAAGTTGTAATCTTTATAATTTGTTTTACATTTCGATTCTTACCAATAAGTAAAAAAATAAATCTTTAAATTTCTAATAGTGCAGAATTAGAGAAATTTAAATTTCAGGAATTTTCAAGTTTCATTTGATTGAAAGTTTCTATCTCTATTTACTCCTCAACTTGTCCAGACTGTGCCAGAGCGTGGGTTGTGTTCACGTGATGTGTCCACGTGATGTGTCCACGTGATGTGTTCACGTTGTGATCGGTTGTCATGTGACATTTGTGGGTACTAGTTTTGATTAAGAGTCGCCAAACATTAAAAGCTTGGTATAAACACATACACCAGGTTGACAGATAAAATAATCTGAAACAAAGGTATTTAACCCAAGATGGTTGCTACCCACAGACCTCAGTTGGTCTTTGTATAAGTTTTCATTGTTGCTTGCGGTACTGACACGTTCTTTCTGCAAGCTTGACTTCGTCTTAGGTCCCTAAGCTGAGCTGACTGAAATGAAGCTGTGCATGTCATTGGACTCACACATGAACCCCTGTGTTCTTTCTCTCAGGATCAGCTTCAACACACTAAACCAGTGTTTCTTCCAGACTTTTTTCTCCGGTGGGCATTTGAAATTTTCGGGGGGGGGGGGGGGCAGAAGACTTTCTTCGGGGCGGGGTGGGGGCGGACACTGTTAAAAGTATATCTTTTCTATATAAATTTTAATTCGTTCAGGGGGGGGGGGCGGTAAACTCTCTTGGGGGGGGGGGGGGGGCTCAGGCCAACGAAGAGATGCCTGGAAGAAACTCTGCATTAAACCTCAGTGGGTGACAATAATGAACATAAAAAAATAACTTGTTACAGAAAAGGATACTTCAAATTTTAAACTTTTCTTTTAGAGTCTGATGCCATACCAAGAACCTACATACCTTACTGTACTCCCTTGAATTGGTAGCTTGTTAGGTGCAGACCGGTCACAACAATACTAATACATTTAGTAACTTCAGATTCTCCAGATTATTGATTATAACTTTAAACCTAGCACTGCCCGTTCTGGAGTATTTATATGTGTAATATACCGAACAAAATATTTTTAAAAATCAATTACGCTTAAGGATATGTTTCATTTGTACGCACGGCACGTTACATCAACAAAGAAAGAAAACTTCATTTCAACTTGTAGATATCAAAAAGATACAATTACTTTAATTTCAAACTAAGACTTTAACTAAATGTAAAATGCATTAGTTGAAATTCTTATGAAATAGAGTAATACAATTCAAACGACTCTTTTCTCTTATATTGGTTTTTTATGCATCGTAGAATATAAAGTATGTTTTCAATTACTCCTTGTATTAGCTTTACTTCAGGGTATAACTTAACTGACATGGAAAATCTATACTCCCTGTAAAACATATTAAAAGATTGCTAAAGGCTGTGATTTTTTTATTCTTTTGACCGTCCAACAAGTTAAAACTGATGGAAGCTTGGATCCTTTGTAGTTGCGTTCGTTTAAAATCTTTATTGTAAAACAAATTAAAGTATTTATTTTAGTAAGGGGGAAGGTTAACAATATCGTTGTATGTATGTATTTTTCTCATACCAATTACATATTTTTCCATTTAGTCCCGGTAAGGGGGGGGGGGATGGGGTGGATGTTCTCCAGGAAGGAGTGCCCCACCCCCCACCCCATCTGTTGGTGTCCGTTAAGTCCACAAATCAATATCCATCTTGGAATGTATAGCTACCATCTAGCTTTGTATTCTGCTTTTCTGATTGTTTCTACATAACTCACAAGAGCCATACGAAGCTTTAGGACAAGAGGGAATAAATTCAGTTCTCGTGTGTATGTTTCGAGCTTGAAACATTGTGAGGACAGCTGTCACAGGCTAAACAGAGAAATAATACATTACAGAAAAGTGTGTCTTAGAATTATATTATATATATATATATATATATATATATATATATATATATATATATATATATATATATATATATATATATATATATATATATATATATATTGAAACTACAAAAATGTTAGTAGTTAAAACTGTTTAAATTATGTTTTGCTATTATATGATCATGACTTTACAAGCTTTTGGTTGAGAAAAAAGATAGCATCTATATTGTTTTCTAATATGTACCTAAAACATATACCAGAAAGTCGTTTCTCAGAAACTGCTATTCTGATGTTTCTCCCAGAAGTCGAATTCTCAAAAATCATTCGGACCTGAGTTAGAACTGTCTTAAAGTATTACGTTAAGACGTGAAGTATTTTTAAAATTAGAGTAACACATTTTTTTTTGTTCCAACAAAAGCAATAGCAATATTAACAGGAAGTGATATTTCAACGCCAAGGGTAGACAAAGGTACCGAAAAATAGTCTAAGTAAAGACAAGCAGTCAGAAACCAACGGGATCCGAACCTACCATTCCGGACGGCACCTATTCGCCTTCGCCTACCATGCATCAAGTCAGACGTGTAACCGCTCCTGCCACTCAGCCCTACAAAAAAAAGGCTTTCATGGCAGACCACTGTCTTAGCTTATGCAGGTAGACGCGGGGTGGTTCAACAATAGCATAATTAGAAAAAAACATATTTTTAATTTGCAGTTTTAGTTTTTTTATCGCAAACAAAGAAAACTTTTTTTTAAAGTTTGAAATATACTGGGTATATTTTTTTACATTTACTATAGACCTTATCTGTTTGTGAAGGCACTCGAGTGAGTGTCTTACGTTCAAACAACTTGATCACACTTGAAAAGCTTTTGAATTATATTTCCAATTACGGCATCTGTGGCATTTTTACTGTCGGCTACATTTTTAACAAGCTTTAGAACTTGTCTGTCAAACTGGAATCTAGCAAATTATTTTTCATTTTTACATAGTCTTTTTATTTCTCAATGTGAATTGAGGCCTATTTCCGAGTGCAGTGCAAAAATCAATACTTTTAACATTTTATATTTATATTTTTATAAGATATTATTTAGTTTACGGTCGCTGTTTGCTTGTCTGCAGGTTTGGGGGGGGGGGGGAGGGGTTAAATCAATGTTGACTCACATTACAAATAGATTTATTTATTAAGACAAAGACAAATAACAAATTTTAAATCGAATATTATACTACACGTCCCCTTTTTAAACCGAATGGTCCAATGGGCTATTGGAGTAAAATTTACCTGTTTCTGTGACTTCGGCGTATGAAGGGATTGCGTGGTCACCACTATAGTCTAGACGCATTTACTTTTCCCTGGATAGCTATTGAATGGGCTTAAAGTAAATATTTTAAATCGTATGTATTGAAAAATTTATCAGGAATGATCGGATTGCGATTTTTATTTTTTTAAATTCTTAATTTCTAAAAATGTGAGAACATAATTTAATAAAAACTATTTAACTATTAATGCATTAATAAAAATTGCTTCTTCAATAAACATTAGTCATTAAAATTTTGTTAGAGTTTTCATGAGTGACCAATGATTCTGTTTAAGGATAAAAGTGGTTTTTTTTTCATTTGTAAGTTTAATTTGTATAATATCAATTTTATTTTCAATTGTGTCATCTTAATGACTTGTATATAACCATTTGACATTTTATAAGATTTTTGTGTATTTGTTCTCTTTACAGGTTTGTCGTCCGACTGGATGTTTTGTTTGGTTATGTTTTGTTGTATTTAGTTTTGTAGTCTTTCGTTTATTTAATTTTGTAGAATGATTTTATAGTAAACTTGGTTCCATTTTGGTTTAACAAATTTTGTAAACTCTTAGCTTTTTTAAAAATGTATTTTAGTTTAGACTAAGGTTATGTTTTTGACCAGTCTAGGTTCAGCTGTACTTGTACTGACCAGTTTATTTTACATAAGCCTATGGTCGTATATATAGTTACCCCCCCCCCCGCTAGGGCTTACATCAAGTTGAACCATATATGAAGTGCCTTGACAAGTTAATTCAAATTTGAATATTGTTTAACTATCTTTAACTAGCGTTTTGGCATGCATGAATAGGTTTTTAAAAATATGCCATGGTCTATTGATCGTTAAGGAGATAGATTTCCGGCTCAAAATGAAATCCTACGCTAAAAGCCATACTTTCGACATGAAGTACCCTAGGCAAAAACTAAAGAAAGAATATAATGACTATTGGCTGCACAATGCAAAGTTTTATGACAGCCAAACCAAGTTGCTCTGAATTCACACAAAGCTGTGGTCCCGTGTGGTCGCATTAATAAATCTGAGAGATTTATTTGAATACAAGTCTGAGAAAATATTTTAAAGGAATGGATATTTTAGTCAAACTTCTTGTAACCCTACAAGGTAAATATAATTATTTAATATTTAAATCTGAAAGCAAAGAGTAACATTAGAGTTGTAAGTCTAATCACATCAACATCATTAAAAGGATAATGCACTAACTTTCTTTTAAAATTGATAGAGCGTAAACTTTCTAAGTTTGTATATACACTTTTTGTGGATAATACGATAAAAATTAAGTATATCTAATATATAAAATTTCAATTCTGTATGTGGCGGACGGACCCGTGTTTACAAAGGAATATTATCTAATTTAATGATTTAAAAAATTAATATTGAAGGTGCTATAATTCTTTTTCGAAACTTATAGTGTTCATTGGAGGCATGTACATTAAACAAAATTATAGAAAATGTATCACCCTTCATTCAAATTTTATTTGTATCTGAAAATTATTTTTATTGAGCACTAATAACGTCCCTTGATAAATTAGGAAAACACTATTACTTCTGTCATAGTGTAGATACATAAATATAAGACTAGACTGGTAGAGACTAATAAGGACGGTGAAAACTTGACGATTTGGTTCGAGAGTATATGCGCGTGTTTTATAAAATATTGTAGCGTGACTGTGACGCGACAATGTTACCGATGACGTAGAACGCAGGAGTAAAGACAGTTGAAAAAAAGGACGTGTTGTATACTTTTGTAATGTAGTTCTGGCTCGTTTAGTATTAATGTTTGATAAAAAAGTTAATTCTATTTTATGATCGAAGTTGTTGATATCGTTAGTGTCGTCGGAAAAAAAGAGTTTTCCCGTCCTTATAACAAGTTTATATTTGTAGTGTTGGTAATAGAAGTAGTCATCATATAGTTTATATAACGCATACCAAATCCCCCCCCCCCATCACACTTCCCTTTAAAAAACATTACATTCTTGGAAAAATATTTTTTTTTACTGTGTTTTGGTGTCGGGAAAAAATAGATACATAATTTGCGTGGATTGAAAAAACCAATGAGGTAAGAAAACCACAGAAATGTTAAATTCTACCTTTTTACAAGCTTTTATTTAGCTCACTTCCTCTGTCTGTCGACAGTCTGTCGCCAGTCTGTCGTCAGTCTGTCTAGATCGAAACGCCGGAGCGAAAATTCGGACACTTCTACTTTACCGATACGATTCACAGTTGGCACGCGGGTCAAGACATGAAGTCAATGCAATCTGAAATTAAATTTGACTTAACTGGATGCCTAATTAATTTTTTATGAATTAATTAAAATTTGGACCGAATTAGTAGGCATTTCTATCAAACCACACCACAACCGTCATCACGTTCAATAGCTGCGCCGTCCCGTTCAATGGCTGCGCCATCACGTTTAGTAGGCGCGCAATGGTTTTTAGTCATATAACTCTATTGTAAATAAAACATGTAAGTACTGAAAATTTTTTCATAAAAAACGTTTTAATAACAAGCTTTTATGTAATAATGCACAAAAAAGAAAATAAATTATAGACTACTATTTAAATAACTATAAAGAAAAGCGTGGGTGTCTTCCGTAACATCAGTAAAGGTATCCAATAGATACTAAAGTGACCCACGCTTTTCTTCATAGTTATTTAAATAGTAGTCTATAATTTATTTTCTACTTTTTAGTGCATTACTACATAAAAGCTTGTTATCAAAACGTTTTTTATGAATTTATTTATGTATTTTATACACTGAACGTACTGTTTACTAAATATTTGTAATCAATAACAGTTTAGAAACATTTCCTAAATGTTCTCTATATATACTTCTCTTTCATTTTGCGGATAAGATTGAGGTAATATAGCCGTTACTAAATTAAATAAGGTTCGTCCGCGGGCGCCCCGGCAGAGTTCGATTAGGCGCCACGGGACTTCCGGTGTTCGCTATGGCGCCTAAGTTCGTTTAAGTGAGTGCAAAAGAATATGAATAAGTTGGGATACTATAGTCGTTTACTGAGTTGAATCAGGCAGTCCCTGAGGCCCACAAGCATGGTGCGTTTTAGCTCCCCAAGCTAGACAGTGAGCACTTTGCGTGTATGATTGCATTTAAGTTTGTCTTTATGTTTGCGTTGTTTTGCATTATTTGTAGTTATTGTTTGCGTTTATGTTTGCTATTGTGTTTCTATTTGTATTTGCGTTTGTGTTATTTTTTTATGTGCGTTTGTGTTTTTTTTTGGGTTTGGGTTTGCATTTGTGGTTGGGTTTGTGTTTGCATTTGAATTTAGGTTTGTTTTCATTTGCTTTTGTGTGTACGTTTGAGTTTGTGTTATTTGTGTTTGCGTTTGTGGTTAGGTTTGTGTTTTCGTTTGTATTTGTGTTTGTGTAATGTTTACGTAATTTTTTTTTGTGGTTTTAGTTGATTATGGATAGGGTGGACAATGACGGGTATATGCTGGTTACATAACACACACGTCACGGTCGTTTACAGATAAGTTTTTCACATAGGAAAGGTCAAGGCCTGTTCGGGACGGCTAGTGTTACTATAAATTTTGCATAAATTGTTCCAATGTGAATGTTGTACTCTGTGATCCAACAACCGAACACTTAAAAATCTTTCCACAGTACATGCCGCCCTCTGTGATCCAACAACCGAACACTCTAATATCTTTCCACAGTGCATGCCGCCCTCTGTGATCCAACAACCGAACACTTTAATCTAAAGAACGCCAGCGAGCTGACACTGCTACCACTAAATAAAACCTACCAGACCAAAAGTAACCTTTTGTGTGCTGCCAAATGTGTTGAGCTGATAGATGAATGTTACAGCTATATGTACGAGACCTCAACCAAAACATGTACGCTAGGTCAGTTACTTAACCTAATTACCTTTTAGTTTATTGAGTTTTCCTAACATGGCAATTGAATAAAATGTAAGTTTGTATCCAAGCATTTATGTAATTTAGTTGAGGCTAAATAAAGCTTATTTGGATCTATCCATATGCTCAATAGCTATCTCCTCGTAAATTACTGGTGAAGTTTTTTTGTGCTGATTGATTATGTTATTTTGTAAATAAGTTTTAAAAATGCAAGTTAAGTATTATTATTAACGATTAAAGGTTGAAAGAAAATAAAAAATTTAGTGATATAAGTTTTAGCTGTTTTTTACAAGCTTTTATTTAACTCACTTCCTAGTCATGGGTCAGTCTGTCTAGATCGAAACTCCCGAGCGAAATTTCGGACACATCTAACAGACAGATTTGTTTCAACATTGGCAATGTGGGTAAAAACATAAAGATAATGCAACATGACATTAAGTTTGACTTAATTGGATGTCTAATTAATGTTTTATGAATAAATTAAATTTTTTACTAAATTCGTAGGCAGTCTTATCCAACTACTCCGCACTATTATACACGCGTCATCACGTTCAATGGCACGTCATCACGCTCAATAAGTACGCAATGGTTTTTTTTCATAAAAAACGTTTTCATAACAAGCTTTTATGTAATAATCTACTAAAAATTAGTAAATACATTATAGACTTCAATTTTAATTACTAGTCTATAAAGAAAAGCGTTAGTCTCTTCCTAAATATTAGTAAAGGTATCCTATAGATACTAAAGTGACGAACGTTTTTTTAAATATTGATTTAAATAGTAGTATAGAATTAATTTTCTCCTTTTTAGTTCATTATTGCATAAAAGCTTGTTATCAAAACGTTTTTATGAAAAAAATGTGTATGCTTTAATTGTCTAAACTCACGAAAAATCTATCTTACAAATTAGTTTTTTACATTTAAAATGGCAAAGGAAAACTTTTTGTAATGAAGAAAAACATTAATTAACAAACTGCACTTAAGATTTCGTCATGTGGTTTTATGGTGCAAAAAACTACACAAGAAAACACAAAGACAATTAATTGAATTTACCGAGCTTTTATTCATCTTTTTTATAAGCATTTTTACAAGCTTTTATTTAATTTACTGTCTCTGTCTGTCTGTCTAGATCAAAATGTCCGAGTAAAATTACGGGGACTTGTAACCGACAGATGCGGTTCGTAGCTAGTAAGTAGTTCAAGACATGAAGACAACGCAACATGACATTAAATTTGACTTATTTGGTTGACTAATAATTTTTTTTATGAATTAATTTAAAAAGTTTCCAAATTAGTAGGCTGTCTGCTCAAATTATTCTGCACCCTTAGACACGCGTCATCACGTTCATTATGTGCGAAATAGTTTTTAGTTATGCAAATCTATTGTAAATTTTTAAAAATTAACGTACGAAATTCTTTTTATGAAAACGTTTTAATAACAAGCTTTTATGTAATAATGCACTAAAAAGTAGAAAAAAAATTATACGCTATTATTTAAATAACTATAAAGAAAAGCGTGGGTCTCTTCGTAAATATTAGTAAAGGTATCTAATAGATACTAAAGTGACCAACGCTTTTCATTATAATTATGTTTTTAAAAATAGTAGTGTATAAGTTTTAGTGCATTATTACTTCAAAGCTTGTAATCAAATTTTTTTTGTTTTTTTTACTTGGCTGTTCGTTTGTTATTATTGTTACTGTTTATGTGTTATAAATTTAGATACATCTATAATATAAGCGGGCTGTTAGTGTGTCAGTCCTTCCTTCCTTCATTGCTATAGATTTTGGAACCATAAAAGTAAACATTGCACCTGAAATGCTTTTCAGTGCATCGGATGTTCTTATTATAAGGTTAGGAGTAGGGTTTGTTTATATAACAACTAAAATGTATTATATAGTTGCCACTGTTTTTACTCTTTCGCATAACGTCAAGAAAATATTAAATTCACGCACACTGCTAAAACATATTAAAAAGATCAATGTCAAATATCATTTTTGTTTAGATTCTCAGAAAAAGTGGATACATTTTAATAACATGATAACAGTAGGTAGAAAATTCTAATCGGAAGCCTATATGTCGCAAACCAATATGACAAGAGCCCATTTGACGAGAGCCAATAAGTCGGGGCCCTTTTGACGGGGCTATTTTGACGGGGTCGGTTTGTCGGGGGTCGATTTGACGGGGTCATATTAACGTGGCCGTTTTGACGAGGCCGATTTGTCCCGGACCGTTTTGACTGGGCATCATATATATATATATATATATATATATATATATATATATATGTATATATATATATATATATATATATATATATATATATATATATATATATATATATATATATATATATATATATATACTACTAAAAGTCAAGTTTGTTTACATGTTTGAATATTTTTTTTTGTTTGTTTGTTTGGCTGATTGACTATTGCGCATGGTTGCACTCATCGTGGAGAGCTGTAAAATAGTATGTAGGTAGAGAAAAATTTTTGTTTTAAGACAGACTGTTAATCACACATTTATTTAAAGACGTTAATTAATTTATTGATTTATTCATACGTAGAGTAACCCTATTTTCTATTTTTTTAAAAAGATTAGAACGACCACATGGAACCCATATATATATATATATATATATATATATATATATATATATATATATATATATATATATATATATATATATATTTATATACATATATATATATATGCTACAGGACATTACCCCCTCCTCTCAAGTTAGAATCCTAACGAATTCTATACCTATATACTACTTCAATCCCAATCTTAAGAAACATACCAAAACCTAAGCATCCACCTTAGCCTAAACCTTCACACAAAACCAAAACCAACGCTAGACATAACTCTAATCCTAACCCTAGCCCTAGCCCTAGCCCTAGCCCTAGCCCTAGCCCTAGCCCTAGCCCTAGCCCTAGCCCTAGCCCTAGCCCTAGCCCTAGCCCTAGCCCTAGCCCTAGCCCTAGCCTTAGCCCTAGCCCTAGCCCTAGCCCTAGCCCTAGCCCTAGCCCTAGCCCTAGCCCTAGCCCTAGCCCTAGCCCTAGCCCTAGCCCTAGCCCTAGCCCTAGCCCTAGCCCTAGCCCTAGCCCTAGCCCTAGCCCTAGCCCTAGCCCTAGCCCTAGCCCTAGCCCTAGCCCTAGCCCTAGCCCTAGCCCTAGCCCTAGCCCTAGCCCTAGCCCTAGCCCAAGCCCTAGCCCTAGCCCTAGCCCTAGCCCTAGCCCTAGCCCTAGCCCTAGCCCTAGCCCTAACCCTAGCCCTAGCCCTAGCCCTAGCCCTAGTCCTAGTCCTGTCCCTAGCCCTAACCCTAACCCTAGCCCTAGCCCTAACCCTAACCCTAACCCTAGCCCTAGTCCTAGTCCTAGCCCTAGCCCTAGCCCTAACCCTGACCCTAAACCTAGCCCTAGCCCTAGCCCTAGTCCTAGTCCTAGTCCTGTCCCTAGCCCTAACCCTAACCCTAGCCCTAGCCCTAACCCTAACCCTAACCCTAACCCTAACCCTAACCCTAGCCCTAGTCCTAGTCCTAGCCCTAGCCCTAGCCCTAACCCTGACCCTAAACCTAGCCCTAACCCTTACTCTAACCCTGTCCCTGGGGGGGGGTGTAATGTCCTACTGGGTGGGGGTAATTGACAGGGGGTAATTACTCCGTGGGGTTATGTCGGGGGGGAATGTTTGGGGGGTAATTGACAGGAGGGAAATGCCCTGTTCCCATATATATATATATATATATATATATATATATATATATATATATATATATATATATATATATATATATATATATATATATATATATATAGTACTGTTTTCAATAGTGTGTTAACCTATTCTTGGAGTAATTTTTAACCCACTTCCAATTGTCGGATTGAGCTTAAGTTAAACACAGTGGTAGATCGTAAATAACAATGTAAGCTTACTGATTTTTTTATTCTAATTTAATTCTAATTAAAATTGTGAAAACTTATTCTCTATTTTCTTTTAAATTACTAGTATTCTCTTGAGCAGATGATCGTCGAGGCTGAACTCTTTTTAATTCACACGTTTGGTTGATTTCTTAACCTATTCTCGGACTAATTAGGGGCATATGACTCAATAGTAGAGATCACTATGTTGTGTCAATTTCATTTCGAACAAATGGCTAAAAATTCGAAAAAAAAATCTCGAATAATAAAGGAGGCCTTTATAATTTAAAAAAAAAAGCGAAAAAAGAAAAAGAAAATATGCACTATAATGTAAAAATAATATCATTTTGGCATAACATTATAAAGCCATATGCTAGTTTACTAAAAATACAAAGCTTGGGCGCTTACTTATGGAAATGATGTTCCATTTTATAGGGAGTTTCTGAAAAGGTATACTTTCTGTAAAATAATAAATTCTTATTTCATTTGTTGGTGATTTTTGTTGGTTTAATTTGGAATATGAAAAAAAACTTTTTTTTCATTAAACGTTTTTTATGTGAGATTTATTTTTAATCTAGGACGATATTATGAAAGTGTTGAAGAATATCAAATTCAATAACTAAAATGGGACCCAAGTAGATTAAGTATCAATTTACGTTGTGGATTGCCAGTCAAAGGATTATTGGTCGACCAGGGCCAGATACTTGTCTTTTAGAGACTGGTTGCCACTGATCAAGTTTCCAAAGAAAATATTTTGATTCATATTTATTGTGAATTTCCATTCCAACAAACTAACTGCAAAACAAAAAAACAAAAAATTAAAAATTTTAAATTTAGAAAAAAAATATTTAAAAAAACCACAGATAAAATAGGCGTAAACCATACGTATTGTTTTCAAAACCAAAAATATGCACTTATTTTTTAATTTAAAAATAATTTTCTAACAATGTTAATACTGTAGGCTACGGGCTCCTGCCGACAGACGCCGTCAACACGTCCCAACCTGCAAGCTCCACCAAACTTTACAGCAAAAAAATGTACTGTAGCGTACAAGAGCTGTTGACGTCAGTAGGAAATGGAAGGATTTGGCAAGGTTTGTTTACACGTGAAAAACTACTGTTAATTATACAGTAATTGCTTTATATATAGTTAAATTGGATAATTTTTAAAGTGCCCATGAAAAAAAGCTATTTATGCTTTAGCGTTATTTGGGCGTATATTAACTTATGATACAATGTATTAGCGGTATGATCATGTGGAGTTATGCTTGCTATTACTCGGTTAGTCTTAAGTTAAGGTGTCTGGCTTAATACAATTTGGGTAAAATATTCTAATACGCTGTGCTCACAAATATAAATATACAATTTTAAAAAAAAAAAAAACTATTACTCACATTGGTTCTGCGCGGTCGGGTCGGTAAAGATCCTGATTCTAATCCCCGGGCAGACGTGGCTTCTCAGTTGGGGACATCAACTCATCTACGGCAACGTGTTTGTGACGAAGGTGAGCCACTAGATCAGGGGTCTCCAAACTACGGCCCGCGGGCCGGATGCGGCCCGCGAGGTCCTCTCATCCGGCCCGCGGCGATCTTTTTGTCCTCGGGAAAAAACGTTTGTTGGTGATGGCTGAGGAACTTTGCCCAGAAAAATCAAAGACATGCCTGGAACTAACTGGCCCCCGAACTGAAATTTGATAGTTAATCGGCCCTCGGACTGAAAAGTTTGGAGACCCCTGCACTAGATGGAGGTATCTGGCTGTGGTAAGGAGGTGGGCGCCGCTATGCGACTATTAGCCTTAGAAACACCAATGAGGGTTGATTAGATTAAGATTAGATTTTTACTCACATTACTACAATTTACAAAATTTCATGTCATGTATAGCAATCCATCACTGTGCCTGTATAGTATGCGTTTCAGTGTTGGCAGGAGCATAACTAATTATGATGTAAGTAATATATCAGGTCACATTTGAGTCGCATTTGAGCAGCCGGAGAAGACATGTTATATATTAAAATATTGAGCAGCCTAAGGGTTAAGAGTGACGATGACATATATCAAAATATTATTTCCCCAACTGGGGGTGTAGTTGGGGGTGGGTGGGGGTGGGGGTAGTAGCGGGAGAAAAACGGTGGTATGTGGGGGCGGGCGGTGAAGCAGGTGTTCTCCAGGCGTCCTTTGTGTATGATGCGACCCGCACGCGTCTTTTGTTTACAGCGATATTCCTTTACTATTGCTTTTTTAAAACAAGTTATGTTTAAATAGTGATTGAAAATTTTATTGAACAAAGCTAGTCTTACATAAGCCATATTTCTCATGCACTTGATCTATAAAGAGCCGTTACTACTAGTCTGTTTTCGTCTTCTGTTCTTTGTCTAGTCGTGTTAATTAAGTTTAGTGTGATTACTCCGAGGATAATGTCGGGGGCGGGGGGGGGGGGGGGGGAAGTGTAGCTGGGGGTGTAACTAAATGCATTGATTACAATGTTTCTCAACGACATTGCATTATTAGTTTTTAATATATTTAATAAAATGACAAAACTGAGACACTTTCATTCAACCATCCTCTTTCTTTATCTTGGTGTTTTTGGTTTAGAGCAAAATAACGACGTAAAAACTAAATACGATATGCCGTTAGCATACATATCCTTCAATCAAATCACTCCTAAGTATATATTAATAATTTCGATTGATTAAGGGAGTAGAGGAACTTGAATTTTTGCAGGGGCGAATAAGTTTCGACTGGTGGGGGGGCAGTGTTTCGCGCAGTCATTTTCTGATCCCTCACACAGATTATCAGAACCACGGGCGAGCCTAATTTACAAGAAAAAATGTGGCCAGTGGCTCGAATTAAGCGACGTTTTTAGTTCCTGTTTTTTTAAAACGAACAGTCTTTGTATTTTGGGGCATAAACGGAAACCACGGGTATCATTGGCTGGCCTCGACCAAGCTAATACTTAAAATTTGTGAACCCTGGGGGGAGGGGGTGACCTCGGTTGTCATACCACAGGTCTAGTTAATGACTTTAAATTGAGCTGGGCGGGTACCGATGTGATGTCTGTGTGACACTCCCTCTGCTTGATTTAATGGTTTACCCCAAAACATTTGTAGCTAATACAAACTGAAGGTAGAGCCTACTTCTATAATATAGACCTGTTTCCTACTTTCGACCGATACATTTTACTCATGCAGACAGTATTCGTTTCAGGCTTTTTTTTCCGGGAATCTGTGCAGGGGCGAATGAATTTCGTCGGGCCGGGACAGGACGACACTGGTAAAAGTATATATTTTCTATATAAATTATATTACGACTTTTTTTTGGGGGGGGGGGGGATTAGACGTTCTACCGTCGGGGGGGGGGCGAATAAACGTTCTACCGTGGGGGGTGGGGTGGGGGGAAAAGGGGCTTTGCCCCTACCAGAAGAAAAACACTTCACGCAAAGCACTTATAACATTAGACACATAATTTAGGCCGTAATGTCAGTATTTTTATTATGGATTATCGTTTACGTCATTTCTTTGGGGAGGGGGGTGGGGTAGGCATAGACGATCTACCGGGGGTGGGGTTGACTGGGGCTTCGCCTCTAACCGAATAATTGAATGAAAGAAACTCTGCAAGCAAACCACTTTAAAGATTAGATAAAATTGGCTTTTAATTCAATGTTTACTCGAGATTCAATGACGTCATATTACTGTGTGCACTTCTTCTTCTTATACGGAAACCGGCTCAGAAGGTTTACTTCCATTAGCCAGGCAGGCCTCAGTTTAGCAAACTCCGACCAGGAGTTTCCCACACGTCGGTCGCTACTTCCATGGGCTCTCACCGGGCTTTCCTTCCCCACCCACCAGACGCGGAACGTCGTCCTACCGCCTGGTACCCGGCTTGATCGTGGGGGGCGTTCGGCCATTCTTTGAACCTAGCGCATACAGCAGTTCTACTCAGCCAGATCAAAAACCTCTAGCAGCTGTTGGCTACCACTAGCCATTTCACGGACCGCTCTCACTAGGGGGGTCATGAGCTTGGTCAGACTAGTGGCACTCTTCCGAAGCCATGTGTGTTCACTGTGTGAACTATCCGGCTTGAGACTATTTTCTACTATTTGAGACTATTTTCTAATATATGTTCCATGTGACGTCACGTTTCGTTTTTCGAATTAATATGCATGTTTTTATTCTGCTTATGTTTTCTCTATAGCGTTCCAGACAGATACATAGATAGATAGATAGACAGACAGACAGCGAAACTATCATTATAAATATAGATAACATGTCTGCTCTGGCTGCTCAAATGCGACTCAAATGTGACCTGGAAACTATTCATGTAGCATTCTAACATTATTTGTTTAGGAGTAATCTGAGTCTGCTGTTGGTATTTAACTCGCGGAACTTTAGGGGAACACTGCCAGCAAACACGCCCAGAAATATGCACAGTTGCTCGTTAACCGCAGCACGGTTAGAGAAAAAACATATCTTGCGTCCCACAGTTTAGGATTATGGTGCACCCTTACACACTTTAAGGAACAAGCTAGGAATTAAACATTAAATCAGATCACCCATCGTCTATTTACGTGTGTCGTGCTACCTTTCATCAGATCAGCTATTTGGAGTTGAGGTGTTGAATTTATCTTGCCTTTAGTTACTCAATGAGAAGGCGCTGTTTAGGCGGCACAGCAGCTAGTTTTCAATCCGGATCCAAGTCAGTAGAGTGCATGAATCCACCCAGCTCTGATGGGTATCTATGTTAGGGAAAGTAAAGGTGACTAGGCAAAGTGTTAACCACACCTTCTCTTCACCCCCCCCCCCCACCCCCGCCCTTTCGCGTATATAAACTAACAACCAGTGAACTAAAGAAGTTAGGTTTGGAAAGTTTTTTAATATTCGGAAAATCTGGTCTAGGTTGTGTTTGTAAAGGTTGTGGTTTAAAGTGTGCGTGTTTGGTTAGGTGAACATTTAATGTGTCAATATTTTCTGAGGAAGTATGTTGATAGTAGGTGTTTGTAAATAGCAGACCTGCGGTATTACAATTAGAACCCGTGTGGGGACCCGGTGTTAAAACTAGCTTAATTTAATTTACAGGTGGCGTAGCTCTGGGTAATGAACCAGTTCTTGTGGCCAAAAGTCCAGACCTCTACAGATCTTGTGCAGACGTGAAGACTTCAACACCTGCAAGACAACTGGTCCAACTGTCGTCTGGTCTTGTCGTCATGTGTGACACTGTGACAGATGGAGGGGGCTGGATAATTTTCCAGCGTCGTGTCACTGGGGTTGTCGACTTCTACAGAAACTGGACGGAGTACAAATACGGCTTTGGTGATTACGGGGTTGGTGATTTCTATCTGGGCAACGAATTTGTGTATTGCCTTAACTTTAAGAAACGCCAGGAGCTGAGAATCGATATGACTTTCAAGGGAATCTATTCTTACGCTTATTATTCTAATTTTACTTTATTGTCCGAAAGCCAAGGCTACAAGATCTCCTTCAGTGGATATTCAGGAACAGCCGGGGATTCTCTCTCTATCAGAAACAACAACCAAAAGTTCAGCACGTACGACGTAGATCACGATATCGACACATCAAAAAGTTGTGCTGTTTTCTACCGAAGTGCTTGGTGGTTCTCCAGTTGCATGTACGCTAACCTAAACGGCAACTGGGGCAGTACGGCCTACAGCAGGGGCGTGTATTGGTACAATGTCACAAGAGAATACAGCAGCCTGTCGAGTTGTGAAATGAAAATACGCCCAGTAAATTAAACGATAAACTATTCGTGCACATAAACAATCTTGATCCAAACAGAGATAAAATATTTTTACACCTCCCTCTAAACATTGTACTAATATATAAAGTTTCAAAATTGCACCTTCTCTGATTAAATGACATTTCTAAAAAATATTTCCCATCTTAACTAACAATATGGTAGACAATACAGAATTGTCGAATTAAACAATTTGGAAACCAAATCTTGTGAAGAAAGTAGTGTTACATCTTTGTTTTGCAAAGAAGCCAATTCATTATCTTCATCTGCGTTCTTGTTGTACTCATTTGTTTATCGTCGCTTTGTATTATTAAAACACAACGCTCGCTCCTATGCCGTAATTATATGTTCATATGTTATTGCTAAAATTAGTTGCCTTAAGTGTTAAACAAAGATTACATTACCAGCGTCCAAAAACAAATTCACTTGAAAGAAAAACAAACCATTTTCGAAAGTTGTCACTAATTTACTATTCTAGTGTGTATTTGTGTGTTTTTATAAACGAAGCAATTTTTTTAAACATGATTGAGCGAATTGAACACAAAAAAAAAGAATTTGCAGTTTGTTGCTTTAGTTTTAGCTGTCAATTTTTGCGGAATCCAATAAAATATTTGTTAAAATGTTTTATGCTTAATTCGCTTACTGTATTGCTTTCTATTTTATTTTCAATAAACGTTCTTTATAAAATTCAAGCTTTTTGTTTCTATTGAGATTCAGAAACAAAAATGTAATTTAAAATGTTTAGCTATCGTATAATTCAGATTAGAAAAATTAACCTACCCTTTATCTTCATCTACACTGCCTTTATCAGCAGCATAAGATCCCTTTTGTGTCCTCTTTCATTTATCATAAAAAATTAATTTGATAAATTTAAAAAATCATAAAAAACGTTTTAACAACAAGCTTTTATGTAATAGAGCAATAAAAAATAGAAAGTAAATTATACATTAGTATTAAAATAACTATAATTATCATTAAAAAAGTTTTTAAAAACCCACGTTTTCTGATTGAACTAAAAAGTAGAAAATAAATGCTATACATCACAATAATGCAAGCGATCACTCTACTATAAGCGATGAAAAACGTGGGGCGCCGAAGTTAAAGTTTTTTATCGGTCATTGTTAAAATAAGATGTAAAAGTTATATTACTATTGATTAGATAATACTATTGACTTTTATTAAGGAGCTTGTAGAGAGTCAACAGTATTAGAAACTGTAAGAAAATCACGGCGCCCCACGTTTTTCATCGCTTATAGTAGAGTGATCGCTTGCATTATTGTGATGTATAGCATTTATTTTCTACTTTTTAGTTCAATCAGAAAACGTGGGTTTTTAAAAACTTTTTTAATGATAATTATTTTCTACTTTTTAGTCTTTGTCTGTTTGTTTGCATTAAAATATTGCTATCGATTATATCTTTTCGCATTCACTTTTCTTTTGGGTAAACGAAGACAACTCGTAAAAAACACGTGCCTTGAACCCGTGTCGAGTGGGTTAGAAATCGTGTGCCCAACCATATCGTCTCCCCCATACTGGCCACCAGTTGTTACGTTCTGATTGTTTGTACACAAACACCGCGTGACAACTACTCAGTAAGCAAAAAGAGGGAGAGTACCGAACCTTGTTTTCATCAAATTACAATTACTGGGTTATGTCCCTTTTCCCCCACGTTTTTTGTACAATTATATAGCGGTTTGAATGATCAATAAAATTTTTCCATGGATCAATTTAGTAATAATAACAATTGAATATTCTATTGTCATCGGAAACAAAGCTTCCCTGAAAATTTCAGCGCGCTAGCTAACTGGGAAGTGCCCGAAATTTTGATCGCAAGATTTGATTGGAAAGACGCGAAAGCAAGATAAAGAAAACGTGGGAATAAAGAAAAGCGTGGGTCGCTTTAGTATCTATTGGATACTTTACTAATATTTAGGATAAAGACCCACGCTTTTTTAAATAGTTATTTAAATTGTAGTGTATAATTTATTTTCTACTTTTTAAGGCATTATTATATAAAAGGTTGTTATTAAAACGTTTTTAATGAAATTGTTTTTAGTACTTTACATGTTTTATTGACACTAGAGTTGCGTAACTAACAACCATTGCGCACCTATTGAACTTGATGACGAGTGTATAATAGCGCGGAATAGCTGGGTAATATTGCTTACTAATTTAGACAAAATTTTAATTAATTCATAAAAAATAATTAGGCAACCAATTAAGTCAAATTTAATGTCATTTTGCATTGTTTTCATTTCTTGACCCACCTACCAACTACGAACCGTATCTGTCAGGTAGAAATGCCTGCAATTACACTCGGGCGTTTCAATCTAGACAGACAGACTGACGACTGGCGACAGACAAAAGGAAGTGAGTCAAATAATAGCTTGTAAAAAAAATCATAAAAAACGTTTTAATAACAAGCTTTTATGTAATGATGCACTAAAAAGTAGAAAATAAATTATAGACTACTATTTAAATAACTATAAAGAAAAGCGTGGGTCACTTTAGTATCTATTGGATACCTTTACTAATGTTAAGGAAGACACCCACGTTTTTCTTTATAGTTATTTAAATAGTAGTCTATAATTTATTTTCTACTTTTTAGTGCATCATTACATAAAAGCTTGTTATTAAAACGTTTTTTATGAATTTTTTTTTCAGTACTTTACATGTTTTATTTACAATAGAGTTACATGACTAAAAACCATTGCGCGCCTACTGAACATCACGTTCAGTAGGCGCGCAATGGTTTTTGAACGCAGCCATTACGTGATGGCGCAGCTATTGAAGGTGATGACGCGTGTGGTGTGGTTGGCTAGACATGCCTACTAATTCGGTCCAAATTTTAATTAATTCATAAAAAATTAATTAGGCATTCAATTAAGTCAAATTTAGATTCAGATTGCATTGTCTTCATGTCTTGACCCACGTGCTAACTGTGAATCGTGTCGGTCAAGTAGAACTGTCCGAATTTTCACTCCTGCGTTTCCGTCTAGACTGACGAATGACGACAGAGGAAGTGAGTTAAATAAAAGCTTGTAAAAAGAATACATACCCTTCATTTCTCTAAAGTAACTTTTCTTTTCAAAGGGCTAAAAAATATTTTATGCTGCCTTGTGGGACGTACGCAGCTTTTGGCTCGGAGATTTATAGCTGGTATGGGATGTATCAGTTTACCGTCAGTTCAGTTGCTAGCTTAAAGTGCACTACTTTACTGTGTTAGTTCTGTTGATAGCTTAAAGTGCATTACATTACTGCGTAAGTTCAGTCGCTAGTTTACAGTGTATTACTTTACTGTTAGGCATGCTGATCACTAGTGCAATATATTGCTACGAGCCGACCCGCAGCGTATCATACGCCGCTATTTAGTTGTTTTATTTTCTACTTTTCAGTAATTCATAATTTGTGAATTCAACAGTACCAATGCTGCCACTGAAAATATTTGCTTTAAAACACTACCCCCCCCCCCCTTTCCCCTAACCCCGACCCCCCCCCCCCCCCCCCCAGTGAAAGCAGCCTCCTCTTAGTTATTTCTTAGTTACCTCCTGTAAGTTTAAAATCGAACTAAATTATCTGCCCCTAATAGAAACCCGGCTCTACGATTTTTAAACATTTAGCTTTGTAAACATTTAGCGTGACCACAGCTCACCAGACAATGTGGGGGGTGGAGTGGGGGTGGTAGTGATAGTGATAGAGAGAAAGAGAGGGGACTGCACGGAGGCGCTTGCAGCTTGTTTTCTAACGGCTCCCAGAAGAGAATTATATATATAGATGATGAAGATCGACAACGCAACATATTGTAGCATATACTCGAATTAATATAACTGCATTTTGTATCCATCATTATGTTAACCCACAATGCATTATATTGATGTGTTTGGTTAGATGATAACATTAAGTAACAACATATCACATCATATCATGATTTTAACCCACATCGCCACATAGCAATTAAGGTAACTCACAACCCGTTTAGTAATTCTGAACATGACAAGTACGATTTTATTTGTACTAATTGTTAGAGTGAATCTGAATCCGTAGAACTATTCAGATAAACGATTTAACATTATCAAAATCCTAAAATAAAAACTTCCCCTAGACAGAACTTCTAACAACAGAACACAGCGTCGTTGGAAATATCTAAGGTAAGCATGAGTTGTATGTTCGTAGTTTATGGCAAAATTGTATAGAAAACCTCTGCAGTGTGGTATTAAAATTTAATATCGATGAATATAACTTTTATGAAACGTCATCCTTGGTGCCCGTTCTACAGAATTAAACACCAATTAAAGAAATGCTTATCTTTTATTCAACCCCAAGCCCCCCCCCCCCCCCCATCTCCACCACCCACCCATGGTTTACGTCTTCCTACCACTCACATTCCCGACTTACTGTTGGAAATTCACGGTACCAGAGTTGGAAAAAGGGGGGGGGGGTTCTGTTAACGATTATAAAATCAATTCACCTCACGAGGTTAACTCGAGTTCAAGTCCAAGTACAACGACGCCATCATAGGTCAGAGGGGATGGGTCAAAGGTCACGAACTGGGAGCATTTCTGTACAAGCATAAAGATGTATACATCCTACTAAAATGGACTTTAGTTTATGGTTTTGAAACTTTAACCATACCTAAACAATTCTCTTTCCATACGAAGTCTCCACAAATAGATGAAAGAGAAAGTAATGGCAATTTAAAATGTAAAATTTATTTGACATGTTAATGAACCATTAAGAAAGCTAAGTAAAAATTAAACTTAACATTTCAAAACTTGAGTGTAGATGAAGTAGAGTTCATTTGTTTTTGTGACATTGGCATAAGAAGGGATAATGTGGTCAGCGCTATGCCCGAGGGAGACCTGGTGGCATACAACATAAAGACAGCTGACAAAAGCCGGGTTATTTTGAGGGACTGTCAAAACCATGGCCAGAGACTGACCAAAGTGGAGAGATTTTTTTTGTGTGCTGGTCTCGTGTGTCCGGGCCACAGAAGGGAAAAGGTAGTGACGACTATTACGAGCCGTCTTTGCTTTCCTTAATTTGCGTTAGGTACCGACCAAAGCTGAACACGGTAAAATTTCACGGACTTGGCCAGGATCCGAACTTATGACTTTTTGGTAAGCATTCGCGTACTTCAACATTTGACCAAATTGTCCCTTTAAAAAAATACCAGAGAACAACATACATCTCAAGCTAATCCACAGAACAACATACATCCCAAACTAATCCACAGAACATACTCCTCAAGCTAATCCACAGAACATACTCCCCAAGCTAATCCACAGAACATACTCCCCAAGCTAATCCACAGAACAATATACATCCCAAGCTAATACACAGAACATACTCCCCAAGCTAATCCACAGAACATACTCCCCAAGCTAATCCACAGAACATACTCCCCAAGCTAATCCACAGAACATACTCCCCAAGCTAATCCACAGACCATACTCCCCAAGCTAATCCACAGAACATACTCCCCAAGCTAATCCACAGAACATACTCCCCAAGCTAATCACAGAACATACTCCCCAAGCTAATCCACAGAACATACTCCTCAAGCTAATCCACAGAACATACTCCCCAAGCTAATCCACAGAACATACTCCTCAAGCTAATCCACAGAACATACTCCCCAAGCTAATCCACAGAACATACTCCCCAAGCTAATCCACAGAACATACTCCCCAAGCTAATCCACAGAACAATATACATCCCAAGCTAATCCACAGAACATACTCCCCAAGCTAATCCACAGAACATACTCCCCAAGCTAATCCACAGAACAATATACATCCCAAGCTAATCCACAGAACATACTCCCCAAGCTAATCCACAGACCATACTCCCCAAGCTAATCCACAGAACATACTCCCCAAGCTAATCCACAGAATATACTCCCCAAGCTAATCCACAGAACATACTCCCCAAGCTAATCACAGAACATACTCCCCAAGCTAATCCACAGAACATACTCCTCAAGCTAATCCACAGAACATACTCCCCAAGCTAATCCACAGAACATACTCTCCAAGTTAATCCACAAAACAACATACATCTCAAGCTAATCCACAGACCATACTCCCCAAGCTAATCCAGAGAACATACTCCCCAAGCTAATCCACAGAACATACTCCTCAAGCTAATCCACAGAACATACTTCCCAAGCTAATCAACAAACAACATACACCCCAAGCTACTCCACAGAACATACTCCATAAGCTAATAAAAAAACAAGTAAATTGAAACTACAAAACCTTAAAAAAAATCAAACTTTTCATCATGATCTGTAATTAATTTTTTTTTCCCCAAAACAATGAAAACTATAACTAATTTTACTTTAAAAAACATTGAAAACTACAACTATATTTAGCTTACTAAACAGTCCAAAACATTGTTACGCATGCGAATTTCCTTTGAAGTTGCACTCAAAGATCTCTGTTTTGTAACCTTACGCATGGAGTTGTAAAGATGGGCTGTTGATTGTGAAGTCAATTAGATAAGATGATGGTAGTCGAGTCAATTAGATGAGATGATGGTAGTCGAGTCATTTAGATGACCCGGAAAGATGTAGGTATTTACAGACAGGCTGGTTGTATGCCGGGGTCCAATTGGCACGTTCAGCCCACGTGACGCACTGACCCGTATCACGTGACATCGGTCATTGGAAAAGGATTATGGGAGTGTGGTGTTTTGCATGTCTAGTTGGTGATAATGTTGTTGTTGCTGCTTGTTATGTTGGTAGTGGATTTATTTATTAGTCGGTGTTACTTAAGTTAATGAGCTTGAAATTTTCAGTTTGGTCGGAGACTGCTGACTATATTTGTCATAGCGTGTGTCTTGATAAATTGATCTAAATCAAATTGAAAATTGGAAAATGACGCCATTAGTTTTGTGTTCTTTCCGTATTTTAAACATGTGGCATGTGACGTCATTGTTTATTGCCTACTAGTCACAACCATAAACACTTTTCCAAATGCATAGTAATAAGTGTGTTTCTACATTCGAATATTGCTTTATTTATTTTTTCTTTAAATAAAATTTAGTATATTCATTTAAAACATCCAACATATTATTTTCAACTTAAGTCCGCATCTTTAAGTTGTCCATATATAGCTGAACATACTGATCATATAGCCTCAAAAATGTTGCGGACAGAGAGAGAGAGAGAGAGAGAGAGAGAGAGAGAGAAGTGCGCACATTGGCTTTTATATATTAGGATACTGTCTATGCTGTACTATCTACTATCTTCTTTCTATTCTGTATTATCATCTACGTACCGTCTATTCCCCATCATCTAATATGTAACGTCTATTCTACATTATCTACTATTACCATTTATTCTCCATTATCTACTATGTACCAGATAGTCTCTATTATCTACTTTGTATCATCTATTGTATACCAACTACCCAACAACACTACTATGAACTAAGTGACCACAAAGCCTATATGACTCACCCACTTCTAGGAATTGTGTACTTAGAAATCGTGTCTAAAATCAGCTTTTATTGCCCTCTCTACTGGAGTACTTGCCTAACACAGCCTCCGGTAGATCGCTAAATCTCTGCTGCATTGTCGAACATCCGTCTCGACATTACAAGACTGGGTTTAATAGTATCTTGGTTCTAAGGGAGACAATGGGCATTTCTTGACTAAAGTTGTGTGAGTTACCTCCCTTGGTGGTGTTAGGTTTTACCGTAAGTGCTAGCATTGTTGGTTGGGTTTATTGCCTAGATCCTTCTTCTAAGACGATGATTTTTTTTCTATAAAAAAAAAACTCGGAAATTTAGGGTGTGGGAGGGTATCAAAATAGATCAGTCGTGAAGGTGGGATGAGTAATTAACAGGTTATTTTTGCACCACTATCACAACATTTTATCACAACACACAGTATTGTTACTTTAAGGATGACGAATATTTTTTTTTCAGCCCGCAACCTACCTTTATTCATGGTGGGGCTTGAATATTTTTCTCTATGAAAATTTGTCGGAATTTTAAACTAAAAAAAATAAATTAAACAAAAACACTGCTTGTGGCTTTTTGAGGCTTTTTTTTTCAATGGAGACAAGCGAGTTGACGAGATTCCTTTCATAGTGTTGTTGACATGGAATAAAAACGTGCTTTTTAGATTTAGGCCGTAAAAAAAAAAAAATAAAAAAAAACTTAAGCCTAAAATTAATTTAGAAATTTTATATTTTTAGAATAAATGCTATAAAAGTTGCAAATCCAGAGAACTTGAAAATAATTTGTTGAGTTTAAGGCTACATTTCTATTTATTTTCATCAAGCCTAAGTTATAACCGGATGTTTCACTTTCGTAAGACAAATATTGATTGGCTGTACAGTAACTTAGTGATCGATAACTATTTGTTTACAAAACTTTGCAGATCAAGTTTTTAAATAACAATGCAAATTTAAAACCCCATGACCTAGTTTTCTATTTTTAGCTTACAATGTGTACAATAAAATTTATGTCGGCCTATCCAATAGCAGGATGCCATTGTTTATGTCGCCATTACACGTGACAACCAAATTGTTTTTGCTTTTTTTTTTTTTTATTTAGTTACCGAAAATATTAAAAACATCAAATACGTCCAATCTTTAGTAAAGTCCGAAAAAAACCAGACAGACAGGATTTTATAACCATATTAATTGTAACTACGCCGTGCAAGATTTTTAAATTAATTTATGCACCTCTCAAATACCTTTGAGACTTTTCTTGCTTGTGTCCATTAGCTTTGATTGATACCCTAAGACTATGTTTAACCCTAAACCTAACCTTTACTCTTGGACACTAATCCATTGACTCATCTATTCCCTAATCATAACACATTGCCATTTTAACGCTAACGACTGAAGGCAAAATCTCGAGATGATATCGAAGTATTTTTTTTAAATTGAAACGATTTATTTCAAGTGTTTAACTTTGGTGGGGGTGGAAGGGAGAGGTGGGGAATATTGCATATCTCAAAGCCATGAGAAATTAAAGATAAATCTTCGCCTATTATTTTAACAGATAGACGCGACTGTCGACATTGCAGGCTTGTCTTCGATTTCTTTTTGTGAAATCAAATATAACCGCTGTCAATACTGTTGTGTTATTCGTTCGATGTTCTGTTCGCCCGCTACTCTATTTGGCAGCTGTTCTCTATTCGCCCCTTGTTCTACTCGCCCCTTGTTCTACTCGCCCACTGTTCTACTCGCCCCTTGTTCTACTCGCCCCTTGTTCTACTCGCCCCTTGTTCTACTCGCCCCTTGTTCTACTCGCCCCTTGTTCTACTCGCCCCTTGTTCTACTCGCCCACTGTTCTACTCGCCGCTTGTTCTACTCGCCCACTGTTCTACTCGCCCCTTGTTCTACTCTCCCATTGTTCTACTCGCCCCTTGTTCTACTCGCCCACTGTTCTACTCGCCGCTTGTTCTACTCGCCTTTGTTCTACTCGCCCCTTGTTCTACTCGCCCCTTGTTCTACTCGCCCACTGTTCTACTCGCCGCTTGTTCTACTCGCCCACTGTTCTACTCGCCCCTTGTTCTACTCGCCCTTGTTCTACTCGCCCCTTGTTCTACTCGCCCATTGTTCTACTCGCCCATTGTTCTACTCGCCCCTTGTTCTACTCTCCCATTGTTCTACTCGCCCATTGTTCTACTCGCCCACTGTTCTAATCGCCAATTGTTCTACTCGCCCGCTGTTCTAATCGCCAATTGTTCTACTCGCCCGCTGTTCTACTCGCACATTGTTCTATTCGTCCATTGTTTTTCTCACAACAGGCTCAAATACCAGCGATACATTAATTACTTTAGAGCATTAGCGCCCCGACCATAACATGAACCAGACGCACTGAAAGTGTCAGACGTTAGTGAAGGTGGGGGGGGGGAGGGATATATGAAATCAATACGCCCCCCCCCCCCACACCTACCATACACAGCGCCATCTTGCCTGAATACGTCACGTCCAATACAAAATGTATGTGTTCCGTCATGCTGGGTCCATACTTTTATTCAATTATCTTTTCTCTCTTTCTTTGTTCTGGTGGTACCCTGGGCAACAGCCGGTGCCAATTAGTTCTTGACTTCTGTCAAGTGGGTGTAGTCTCTCGTTCTGGGAGGTGTGGTATCTTGTGATACTAAGGTCTAGTATCTTGGGACACAAATGTCTAGTATCTTGTTTCACAGGTCCAGTATCTTGTGATACAAAGGTCTAGTATCTTCTGTATGATAGGATTAGTATCTTCTGTATGCGAGGTCTAGTATCTTCCGTTAGAGAGATTTAGTATCTTATGTCCGAAAGACCTTATATCTGTCCTCTATCAGATATATAAATGTAATATATGCATGTGATATACACAGGTAACACATAATTATAACAGCGTTTATTTACTTTAAATTTGAGCAGTAATCTTTTTTTAAATTCATTTCTATTAGTAATTAAATCTTAAAGTTTTAAAAATATTATTTAATTAAAATGAAAAGCTGCTTTATTATTCTATTTTCACAAGCAAGCGTTTCTCTTACATGAAATTTTCTATTATTTCCGTCTCTCTTTAGTTCTAGCATGTCAATATTTTTCTGTAAGACAAGTTTCTATAAGATCCTAATCAAATATCAGAAATATGTTCTGTGAGAGTCTATTTTCAGAATGTGAGTTGGTGTATGTAGGACGAGTGAACACACACATATATGTATTGTATGGGTGGATGTAAGTGTGACAAATGAACACATACACATATAGTGTGGGTGGATTTATACAAAGAACTATTGTATGGGTGGATGTAATTGTGACAAATGAACATGTACACATGATATATGAACATCTGTATTTGAACAGGCTTTTTTTATTAGCATATCGATTCACTGTATCCTATAATTCACGTTGTATTCATCCTATGTATCCCACCACCTATGGTATATTTAACCCATTTATCTCATTATTTAAGGTGAATTATCCCAGGATTTATCCCAAGTTTACCAATTGCTAAAACTAAAGGTCGAAAAAGTACACCTACTTTAACATTGAGATAAACAGCTACATTACCCCTACAACTTAACATCCCTCCCCCTCCCTCCCCCCCCTGTATCCAAGCATTCACGATCAATTAACATTTCACTCACTCCATTCTCGTTTCCTAATCTCTTTAATTCCCGTCCTTAATTAGTCATTAAGCGGTCGGTCACAGACCGCGACACAGCGAGGGAAACAATGGAACACGTGACCTAACACTGGCGGGACAACCTGGGACAATTTGTCTTCATTAGATCAGGGTTGGCTTCCACTGCTGTGTTAGCGGGAGCCGTTTGTCAGCTGTTTACAGCTCCCTTAGTGGTGGATAAAAACTGTCTACAGCTCTATAAGTGTAGGATATCAGCTTCTAAAGCTCTTTGTGTGTAGAATATATAATGTCAACAGCTCCCAAGAGCCGTGTATATCCAGCTCCCATAAAGAGCCATGTATCATCTGTCTACAGCTCCTATAAAGAGCCATGTATCATTTGTCAGCAGCTCCAATTATGAGCCATGTATCATTTGTCAACAGCTCCAATTATGAGCCATGTATCATCTGTCTACAGCTCCTATAAAGAGCCATGTATCATCTGTCTACAGCTCCCATAAAGATTCATGTATCATTTGTCAACAGCTCCCATTATGAGCGATGTATCATCTGTCAACAGCTCCTATAAAGAGCCATGTATCATCTGCCTACAGCTCCCATAAAGAGCCATGTATTAACTGTCTACAGCTTCCATAAAGAGCCTTGTATCAACTGTTTACAGCTCCCATTTAGAGCAGTATATATCCAGCTGCCGTAAAGAGCCGTGTACCAACTGCCCACAGCTCGTTGAATCATTACCCATCCCTCCCCCCCCCCCCCCCCCCTCCAAACCAGGCGTAAGCAGTTAATCCTTAACTCCAAACCACAACCACATTTTATCTTTAACATTGTCAGGCTATATCTAGTGGATTTGTATTCGATTAAACACTCTCTGGACAATTAGGTATTTATACCCTGCAACTTGATTAGGTAAGTTTGGTTTTTAATTGAATAAATAAACACCTAAAACCAAGAACTATTGAAACAAGAACAATTCGAAATTTCTCTCAAACCAACAACAGCATAAATCATCAGCGTCATAGACAGACTAACTTAAATATACAGTGCTAATTCAATAGTCCAATGTTGTATGTACTGGCGAGAATTGAGTTATTTCCCTTCATATTTCTTGAATTACTTGCCCCTGTAACTACGGCGCATTTCTCCTGAGCCGTATTCTATTTATAGACCCACGTGATGTACCATGCGTGTCGGCTAAAACACAACTACACGTCTGAGTTGTGTGGACTTTATTGTGTTGAGTTGTGAACTTAGCGGAATAACCACTGTATGGTTAACTGAGTAAAACTTCAAACTGTGTAGTGGAAATGTTAACAGAGCACAAATGTATGCTTTGAAAGACAATTTTGTAGAGTTTGAACACAGGGAATACTCGACCTGGGTAAGTTCAATTACTGTTTGTTTAAAATTAACGTGGCGTATTCAGAATTTGAAATTCCAAAACTTTGAGAAGTTGAAATTCCCTAACTATTTATAGTGGCCTAGTGGTAGAAAGCAAGACTGCTAACAGGTAACTCTCGAGTTTGAATCCGTCCCTGAGTCCGCCCAGCTCTGATGGGTACCTGACTCACGTTAGGGTAAGTAAAGGCGACTGGGCATAGTGGTGACCATACTATCCCTTCATAGGCCGAGGTCACAGAAACAGGTGAACACTACTTCAATTGCCCCGTAGACCGTCAGGTTTGAAAGGGAACTTTACTTTTTTTACTTAACATTTTTATGAACGATCTACACTTTGATACGACCTTTAAGTAGCTCCCCCACTCCCCCCCCCCACCTCACCCCACACCATCACTTATACATAATGTAACTGGTAATTTATTTAACAAATATATGGTTTACCTTCCTTATGATAAATCATACTTTTTTATTTGGACGCGTCGTGTGCACTATCACGAATTTGGATTTAGTTACCTGTGTGTATTTGTGTGTGTATTTGTGTGTGTTCGGGTGTGGGGAGTGGTAGGGGTGCTGGGTTTGCGTCAGGTAGTTAAATTGTAAAGTTTTTAATCACCACCTTCTAACCAATAGCCTATTATTGTCGAGTGTTAGAGCCCACGCTGCCTACCTTGTAAGATTCGAGTTCGAATCCCATTTCTTAAGTTTTTATAGCATAAGCAATTAAAACTAGTTATGATGGTGGGAAGCAGACGGGAAAGTAAAAGAAGCATGGCATTTTATACTGGCCACACAATCCCTTCAATTCCGAGGTCTAAGAAATAGATTAACTCTACTTTATCTGCGCTACTACTTCTAAAAATAATCCTACTAGATTTGCATGTATCTATATCTTTATCGTGATGAGTTGAGAATAGTCTTCTAACAAGTATTAAAGCTGAGCTAATCGCAAACGTAAACGAAATCAGAATGGCGTAAACCATTGCCTATGTGTTGAAGTGAACCTAACCATATTTTCATGAGGATAAAAAAAATTACTAGGATAAAAATAAGCTTGATGAATGTGCATTCAAGTCGGATTGCACAAAAAGTGTGGCCTTGGCCTTGACCTTTGATACGACCCGAGGGGATAAAATAGCTACATGACGGAAATGAAAGAAAATTCCAATTTAACTGGAGAAATGTCCGGGACATTGTTGTTTTTTCTTCTTCTTAAGTATGTACAATTTGTGGTTTGAAGGAAGTATGGAGAAAATCAGAGTCGACCACTAGATCAGTTGATTACAAGACCATTTGACCACTAGACCAGTAGATAATTGAATCAGTTGACCACTAGAACAATAGATAATTGGATCAGCTGAACACTAGACAGGTAGATAGTTGGATCCGTTGACCACTAGACAAGTAGATATTGTGATCTGTTGACCAATAGACCAGTAGATCATTGGATCAGTTGACCACTAGACCAGTAGATCATTGGATCAGTTGACCACTAGACCAGTAGATCATTAGATCAGTTGACCACTAGACAAGTAGATCATTGGATCAGTTGACCACTAGACTAGAAGATCATTGGATCAGTTGACCACTAGACCAATAGATTTTTGAATCAGTTGACCTCTAGACCAATAGATATTTGGATCAGTTGACCACTAGACCAATAGATATTTGGATCAGTTGACCACTTGACCAATAGATATTTGGATCAGTTGACCACTAAACCAGTAGATAGTTGGATCAGTTGACCAGTAGACCAGTAGACAGTTGGATCAGTTGACCAGTAGACCAGTAGGCAGTTGGATCAGTTGACCAGTAGACTAGTAGACAGTTGGATCAGTTGACCACTAGACTAGTAGATCATTGGATCAGTTGACCACTAAACTGGTAGATCATTGAACCAGTTGACCACTAGACCAGTAAATTAAAGGACCAGTTGAAAAATGGACTATTTTATCTCTCGTTCGCTGTAGACATATAGACATAATCAGAAATAATCATAAACAGTACATACAGTAATAATCCCTATCTACCCGTCAATCGCGATCTTAACCATAACGCATGTCCACACTCTAACTAAACTTATATCTCTAAATTAAATATCATGAATGAAAATTTACCACACAAATCTATCCCTGCTGTCTGTTGCCCTTGATAAAAGCCACTGTCTACATTTTCGCTATAAGCTCAAGTTTTATTTTAGTTTAATTAGACCAATGACCGCAACGTCTCCAGACTGAGTTAATTAATGCTAATTAGATGGAAGCCAAATGTTGCACTCACCTAATGAATATTACTTGAAATTGTAGACGGTCTCTTGTATTGTTAGTTAATTTGTATCACGTGATGCTGGCTTTGGAGATATTGTGGAACACACCATACTCAACATTATATATATATATATATATATATATATATATATATATATATATATATATATATATATATATATATATATATATATATATATATATATATATATATATACAGAACGACAGACAAACAAGTAATCTTAAATCTTAATTTGTCCCATGTGAAAATGATGCGCTTTAAAAGACACACACTCTCTCTCTCTTTCAAGCATACACACACAAAGATTATATATATATATATATATATATATATATATATATATATATATATATATATATATATATATATATATATATATATATATATATATATATATATATATATATATATATATATAATATATATATATATATAATATATATATATATATATATATATATATATATATATATATATAAATTTTCTCTATTTCATTTTATTGGCCTGTCTCTACATCTTTAGTGAATCTATCAGGGTAAACCTGTCTACCTGCCTGTCCTACGTACCTGCCTGCCTGTCTATCTACCTGCATGCCGGTCTATTTGCCTGCATGCCGGTCTATTTGCCTGCCTGCCTGCTTGCCCGTTTGCATGTTTCCGTCGGTCTGTCCATCTGTCTGTCATTCTTTCTATTTCATCTCTCCTAAAACACTCCTTATGCGTCTGTGTATCTGTGTGCCATTATGCCCTCTATTTATAGATGAATCAATCTCCCCACACCGGTCGATAGGCCCCCACAAGGTCGATCAGTGCAGCATTTAAGTTCATGTATTTGACCGACGGTTACGGTCGCTTGGATGATGGATTTGGACGCGGCAATGATCGACCAGGTCGTTAACTTGACCGATGTCCCTCCGTGTCGGGCTAGCCCCCTCTCCCCCCCCCCCCCCCCCCCCCCCAAAAACAGGTTAATGGAAGGTTTTCATGCCGTTACTAATTTTCCTACCGAGATAGGGAAATGTTTTTCTCAGTTTCTAAATTAGGAAGTCGGACTTGATTCCGACTAGCGGAATTTACTGCGTACATTTTTTTTAAGAAAATAAATACAACGTAAAACCTTAAGTAGGGAAAAATTGTCATGCTTATTATTTGTGACCAGTGTTGGTTTAAGTAATCTTCTTCTTCTTCGTACTTAATTTTTAATGTTGGATGGCTATTGACTCCGATTTCAGCCTGCTTTTCTTTTTGGATTTGCTTCCATACCCTTGGTCCAACCAAGAACAAACTACAAGGCAGCAGTTGTTTGATTTTGGAGTTGTTTCTTCTAGATGAGTGATAGTCCTCAGCTAACGAGCCTCATCTAACGAGATTTTTCGGCGTAGCAATCATGAGCTTTACCGACTCGACCACCAAAAAAAAAAAACGACTGACAGCACAATAGGATGATAACAAAATATCCCTGTATGTGCAACTGTGTGAAAATTCATCAATACAACAGGGTGTGAGCGGTTAGTCACATGATGTCACGGTTATCACGTGGTACATCTGTTTGTGAAGGGAAATTAGTTTTAACACGTTTCACAACAACAAGGATTGTTCTATTAGTTTTTTGTTTTGTTAATGTATCGTGTTCTAAAATTACCTGGTGATGAGGTTTGTGGGATGTAAACAAGTTTCGCCAGGTACAGTAAACATTTGAATAGATATGCTCAGGCGAAATATGTAGACAATCCAGTGGCAAAAGTCTTTATAGAACAAAGTAGCGTAAGTAAGTATGTATTCAACACAATTATTTCTATGCTAACGTTTGTTAAAATGTAGCCCTGCGGTACAAAGCTAGACTGTGAAAGTCTCGAGTTCGAATCCGGGTTTAAGTCACTAGAATCATTGAGTCCACCCAGCTCTAATGGGTACCTAATTCACGTTAGGGAAACAAAGGCGACTGGACATAGTGCTCACCATATTACACGTCATATGCCAAGGTCACTAAAACGGATGAACTCTCTGCCCTATGTGTCTGGGGTACGAAGAGGAAAAGATGACGATGTACCGTTTTATGCAACTTTCGTTTTATGCTGAGTATAATTGTAAACAACTCATTAGAAGACGATTCTTACATCAGGGTAAATCAAATACCAGGTCCACGCGTTAATTAGAACATGCAAATTACAGCGTTACCTCCAGAAATGTAATGACCACCTTTGCAAATGTAATGTCCACCTTGACATATGTAATTACCACCTTAACATATGTAATTACCACCTTTACAAATATAATGACTACCTTTACAAATGTAATGACCACCTTTACTAATGTCATAACCACCTTTACTAATGTAATTACCACTTATAGAAACACCATGACCACGCAGGGAGACACCATGCCACCGAAAGTGTATGTAGCCCTATAGACACGTTCATTTAGTTTTTTATCTAATCTACGTGAATTGCTTCATTTGACGTTCATTAGCTGAAAGGGTGAAATTAGCTTTTAATTCTTAACAAGAGGAAATAAACGCTTTCTCATTTTTTTTTGTATGATTAACTTTAAATAAATGTAGAAATGATTAAATCGTTGATGCAGGAAAATTTAGCCGAGGACATTTCTTTAGATGAAATGCACGTAATTTTGCTTTAAAAAAAAACTTTGAGAGTCGCCAGTTAATAACGTCACATTCCTAATGTGGAGGGGGGGGTCGTAATATTTTGAGGATGTGTGATGAGGGGGACAGGGGGTTTAGATAGTGTGACGTCACACTTTTGCATTTTAAAAAGTAATGTTAGAAACTTAATTTGAGCTGTTATTTTGCGTATTTTTTTTTTGTAAATTATAATAGATATTGATTAATATTCTATTATGTAAACTGAGCTCAATCAATATTATAGGGGAAAAAATCGATGTTTATTTGAAAAAAAAAAATTAAACTGCAATTTTGAGGCACGTAGGTTGTATGCTGAGGTGTTACGTCTTTTTAAAGGGAGGGGTGTCTGGCTTTTTTTTTTACAATGTGTGACGGAGGGGGGGGGGGGCGGAGGTAAAAATTGACCAAAAAAAAGCGTGACATCATTTATGGATGGTCTCTTCAAGCATGTTATTTAAAGCTACATCAGCCTTTTAAAAAAATGTTTTATTCTGCTACAAATGAAGGACAATAAGTTCAACCAGTTAACTAGTCCACTTTAAAAACCGTCCCGGTGTCTTAATAAAGCAGTCGGACTTTATTTTATGACTTTAAACCTAGCAATCTATTGCCCGTGTTTGTGTAAGGAACAATACGTTATTTGTTCCACAGTCGTAACTGTTTCATGTTTTTAAACTATTGGCCAGATTTTCTCTGCGTTTTGCTATAATCCTGCAGGTGCCCGACTTAATCCAGTCCTCATTAATCCCTGCCCAAGCAGGTAGAGCGGAAGTTTGTGTCAGTGACTTCGTAATGCGCATGTCACAATGTCATACAGCGCATGTCATACTGTCACATAGCAGTGCATGAATGCACACATTTATCTTAATGTACAGACTCGTTAAATCTTCTGTCTGAAAAGGTTCTGAAACTCCGTAAAACTGGACCCTACATATTTATTCGAACTTTTTTATAATAAATTTTATGATTTTTAACTTTTCTTCATGGATTTTTGAAGTGATATTTTTTACTTTCTCGTATATACGAAGTATAGAGAAAGTCTTGTAATCGTGCAAAAAAAAACAAATCGAGATTTTTACAAATCTCGACGTTTTACACCTCACTGATACGGTAAAACATAATTTTGCAATTTTGTCCGTATGTCTGTGTGTGTGTCTGTGTGTAAACACAATAACTTGAGTACCATTACAGCTAGGTTGATGAAATTTCATATATAAGTATTTTATCAAAATCGTAGATCCTGATCATATTTTGAGCGATTTTCGATAACCGGAAGTGGTACTTTTTCTACTTTGAATTTTTCAAACGCCTCAGATAGATAAATGAAATTTCACATGTAGTAGAAGATCTAATTCTCTACCTTCTGTTAAATTTCCGTTAACCGGAAGTAGTAATTTACGCTACTTCCGATTTCTCAAAAAACTAATGTAAATTTTTATAGTACTAATAATATTGCGCACTATTATGCACTTTTTTTAAATTTGGCGTTCACTTGGTGTGCAATTCTTTTGTCTACGAGATTTTATTATATTTTTAAAACTTTAAGTATTTAAAATGGATTAAAAATCATGTCTATAGCCCGAGTTCCCATCCCCTGTTGTTTTATATAAGAATATTCGAGAAAGTTTAGGGGAGATCACTCCCGGTTTATTATAATAAATTATTTTATTAATTTTAACTTTTCTTTATGGATTTTTGAAGTGACATTTTTTTTAAATTTATAAGTCAGTAAGCTCTCAATTTTTACTTTCCAACACGGATGTGATTTGATACAGCGGCCCCTTTTCTTACACTAGTAAGATTTTTACATGTTTTATTATGTTTTAATATCACAATGCACTAGTCAGTTGATAAAAAAGCCGCGTTCAACTTTACAAAAAAAATGTCCTAAAGCATGAGCTAGTTACAAGGCACCATTGCCAGCAACATTATACCACATGTATACAGACACCATCCACGCTGGAACTAATGAAAGCAACTGTCATTTATCAAACACCAAAGCCGGCTCGAATCGGCGTATATTTGTCTTAAGTTGCACGAAGTGCATGTACGTGTGTGTGTCTGAGTGTCTGTGTGTGTGTATGAATGCGTTTGCGCACGTATATTTATGTGCGCGCGTGTGTTTTCGTGTGTGCGTGTGTGAGAGTGGGCATGTGTTTGTGTCTGTGTGAGTGCGTGTATGGTTACGCACATATGCGTATGCGTGTGTATCCGAGATTGATTGTGTGTGTGTGTGTGTTGTATGACACTTTTTACAAAAAATAACAACGAAAGCTATAAAATGTACAGACAATAGTTTAAATTGAATAAACAAAGACAAATGAAATTCTCATTTCTGTAACTTTTTCTGTGTGTTTTGAAGGGGAGCGGGGTTTGTGTTAAATGTGTGTCTGTTCACGTCTGGTCACGTCTGGTCACGTCTGTTCACGTCTGGTCACGTCTGTTCACGGCTGTTCTCAGTTCACCTTAACACCGAGACTCTCTGCACATACCAGTCGACGCCTTACATAAGGACATCTGCACTAAGATTAACGTTCTAGTAGACACCGCCCCCCTCCCACTCCTCATTCATTTACCCTCCGACCTCCCAGCATACCTCCCTTCTTTCCGCCTCCCTCGTTCTATCCATCCTACTCTTCTTTCTCCCATCTCAAATCCCCCTCTCCCTCTCCACTCTCCTCCGTTCTCCTCCGTTCTCCTCCTCCCTCTTCTGTCACACTTCTCCACCTCTCTCCACCTTCCTCTCCCCACCTCCCCCCCCCCCCCCCGCACCACCTGACAGCGAGAGTCATAAAACCGCCATAAAACAGATGGCCGACCTGCTTGTTGCCTGCATGTTTACTCCCCCCCCACCCCCTCCCTGCTCTCTAATACATATTACTCAGGGGTTCTCGGGGGTTCTCAATCAGGGGCAGACAACATATGAGGTCATAAACAGAAGGGGACTGGAATAATTAAGGGGTCTCGATCATGATCAAAAGACACAGGGGGTCTTAAGGTAACAAAGGCAATAGGTCTTACGCGGGACTAGAAGACACCATTTTAAAACTTGATTAGAATATCCGGGGGGGGGGGGGGACTCAGACACAACATTTTATCATAATTATTCTTTTCCAGGTAATGCACTTAACATATGGGGCAGATGAAGTAGAGTAATTCGGTGTTAATCACCTCGGCATACGAGGGAATAGTGTAGTCGGCACTATGCCCAGCTGTCTTTGTTTTCCCCAATGAGAGCCAGGTACCCATCAGAGCTGAGTGGACTCGCTTTACAGACTTGAGCCCACTTTTTATTATACCTTTAAGATAGGTAAACATACCTGCCCCTATGATGTAATGATCGCCGTTGATATACACATTATCCCCGTCCATCCCCGCTTAGCAATACTATCGTCAAAGAAACAGTCATTACGTATATTTTTTAACTGTTACAGTTACATGAGCTGTAATAACTTACAACATCTTGATCGGCGTTTTTGGATTAGCTGTAGAAACCAAAATGTATTACGAGCATTTTATAACACGTTCTGAAATAGTCAGAATTCATAGTTCGCAAGAAGTGGGGAAAGGGGTATTGTCTGGCACCCCCACCCTCTCCCCCCCCCCCCACCCCACGGTGTCTTGGTTTGACCCAGTAATGTTTATACTGTAGTAATGTCTCAATTCTAGACCAGTAGACATTGTCGGTAGAATGACACAATTACCCGTCACTCATCTGTTGCATTAGATCACTTTACAGTCTTAGAAATCGGGAAATCCCCAGAGCTGGATAGTACAGCATTTATCCCACGTGACTCATTAGATACATTCCCATGGGCCGATTATTTCCATCGAATTAGACTTATGACAACCGATTACTGCATTTGACATGTGTGTGATTTTTATTTTCATGACAAATAGAAGTTAATTAAACTAGGCCAAGTGTTCGAATACAAAAGCCACACAGCTAAAAATAGCCTAGAGTTTGACCTAAAATGGCGTCGTCCCTCAATAGAAGCCTGTCAATCAAACGTCTGAACCGGAAGTGTAACAGGGGAGATAAAACCAGTTTAGCATTGTCTTCCCCCCCCCCCTCCTTTCCCCCCCCCCTACTCTTAGACCGACAGACATGCCGTCATTGTCGAGTTTCGCAGTTTATTTTTAACGCCTATTATTAACAGCCGTCGTCAGTTTTGATGTCTGGGAAAAAGCTATTTTAAAACATAAACGACATAACCCAACATTCACTGGACGGTTTAACATCGTGTGACCTCCCTTGGATAGAGGGAGGTAATACAGTTTGTGTGTGAAAATATTCTGAGATTTATTTTTTCTGTCTTCCTTTTGTTTTAGTAAGGTAAGTTGATTCTTTAAATTAATTTCAAATTCCCATTGGATTTTTTTATGAAATGTTTAATATACTTGTGAAATATATTGCATTTTATAAAAGTAGATAAAGGGATAGGTGGTTGGACTGTTTGTGAAATTGTGAGTCGACTCAGCAGAAATGCGTACAAAGCATGCGTCGCGAAAAGTAAACAGGCTGGGTAAACTCTGAAAACACAATCCCTAACATCGTTGTCTTAGTAACTCTACCTTTTCTTTATTGAACGGCATGTTTCATAAAATCTACGGATAGGCCCTATTTACTAAATAACACTCATAAGTATACTACAATAATACTCGAGTGAGCGTTACGTGAAAAACTTAAATAACAGTGGCTTCCCAAGAGCCTTAAAAGTGTTCACAACATCACAACATCGCTTTATCGTGTTCATTAATATTTATATTTTACATACTTTATGAAATAACATTGTTGTGTAATAATCGTGAGATTTTTTTTTGCCATGTAGCCTTGGTGGAAGTAGAACAATGGTGTACTTATCTCGAAAAATAAACGAAAAATAAGAGTTAGAAAACTCTGGCTTTTGAGAAGCGAAGTGTGTTGCATACTGTCTTTCAGTTTAGCTATAATCAGCTTGATTCCTCCCAAAACTATAATTTCCCTTCCTGTATATGATCTCCATCATTTGCTTCCCCGTCATATAAACAGAGAAATGTGCGGACATAAACAGAGAAATGTGCGGACATAAACAGAGAAATGTACGGGCTCTGAACTTAAATCAATCAGATGGTGTCTTGATTCTCTGGATAACTGTGCTCTAGTGTCTAGACTTGGTACAGAAAGTATCATGGGTTATATATATATACTGCTTAAAAAATATAATCCTCTTTAGACCTAGCGATCCAAAGGCAGATGAAGTAGAGTTTAAAAAATTTTTTTTACCTCGGCCATATGAAGGGAAGTTGGGGTCAGCACGCTGTCCAGTCGCCTTTACTCATCATAGCTGGGTGGACGTTCTACTGACGAACCAGGATTCGATCTCGAGACTTTTGGATTAGCAGCCTAGCGCTCTACCGCTTGAACCACACCGTCCCATCAGGGTGGGTATTGACTGTCAAGTTGTCATTGTATTTATACAGACAGGAGAGAGTAATTTGTGCCAACTTGACAATATATTGCTACATTTAATAAGTGTCAAGTTGTTTTTGTTTTTTTAAAAACAGATTCGCATTTGCATTCCACACATACCCCACACAGAAAGCACACACCCATGTTTTCACACACATGGCACGCAAGACACACACACACACACACACACATTTATCCACGATATGTGTCGGCGGCGTCCCCCCCTCCCTTCCCCCCCCCCCCCTCCCCCCTAAAAAATTTAAAAATTAAATTAAATTAAAATCTCGAGTTCAAATCTCCTTGTCTAATATTTCAGGTGATTTCTTTATTTGACGTACGAATCCAGTTCACTTGCCAGATCAAATGTTCAAGTTGACATTTCAAATCACGAATTTAACATTTATTCCCCGGCTTTAAACACTCCTCTCCTTTGTTATCAATTTCTTTTTATCGCTTGATGCGAAAGTCAGAAAGATTACATTTAATGGATTTCATGCGTTGAACTATGAACCTTGATGTGTCATTTATGCGACGGTTTCGGTTTTTTTGTGTCAATGTTATCGAGGATTGAAGAGTAACGTTTCGTTTAATTATTTTAATAATTATATTATTTTTAAATTAATTATTTTTAAAATTAAATTGTTGAAACTTAATTAACTTGTTTAAATTTGGAAGAAGATACTGTGTAAACAAAAGCTGGAGTGTAGAATTTCTTTATGAGATTTAATTATAATTAAAGTTATTTTTGGCCTCAGAATGTTTTAAAATTGTCTTCTAAAATTGTTTTAATCTGAAGTTGTTAATTTTAATTGTTCTATTCAAATGTTCTTTTCATTGTTTTTATCAATCATACTTTATATTTTTACTATTCAACTTGCTTTTAATTGTTCTATTGCATTGTTGAATGTTCGATTGAACTGTTGAACTGATTATTTTATTTAACCGTCATATCTTCATATCCTTGCTATTTCTGATTTTATCACGATGTTTTTGACCTCTTGTTTCTGACATTTAACATCAAATCTAACATCATTTTCGAGCACACTTTGTAATTTAGAATCAACCTTTAATATCTTTGAAACCTGATGCCAAGATTAATTCCCTCAGTATCATATTTTGTGATCTAGGTCTTCTCTGATTAATTTGTGTTATATTTTAATGTTATCATTATGTTTTTTCCCCACCCATCTTGTCTATTGGTACCGCATGTTGTGATCTAAGTCTTCTCTGAGTACTTTGTGTGCAGTGTTTCTTCCAGGGTCACTTGAAATTTTCGGGGGGGGGGGGGGGGGGGGGGGCGGGGGCGGTAGACTTTCTTCGGGGGGGGGGGGGGCGTACACTGTTAAAAGTATATATTTTCTATATAAATTATATAAATTTCATTTCGTTCGGGGGGGGGGGGGGGGGGCTTGGCTTGCCGCCCCCCCCCCCCTCCCCCCGAAGAGATGTCTGGAAGAAACTCTGTTTGTGTGCTATATTTTAATATTATCATTCTGTCTATTGGTACCGAATGTTATGATCTAGGTATTCCCCTGCAGTCTGTTCTCCTCTCCATGTTATCAGCTGGTTTTGTCTTACTTCTCACCCCACCCGGTGTTTCTTTCAGACATTTCCTTCATACATTCGGGCTGGGGGAGGGCGAACAATGATTGATGTGTATATTTTGTAGATGAATTCTATCTCGATGGGTGTGTGTGGGGAGGGGGGGGGAGGGGGGGGGGGTTGACATGCTTCTGGTGAGCAGTGCCCCCTCCCTCCACACACACAAAGAAAGAAAACTCTGCCCCCCCCCCCCCCCCCACCCCCACCCCCTCAGTCACTCCTGTGCTGTAGACTATAATAAATCTGGTCTCATCGATACGAATATCGTCTTCATCCATTCTTGTCATAACCAGACCTCGATACGAACATCGTCTTAACTCTTGACGGTAGAGATGCCCAGGGAAATCAGAGGCAGAAACAGGGGAGAGAATATGAAGCCAGAATGAGAGACAGAGATAGATAGACAGGACAATAGATAATTAGATAGACACAGACAGCACCTTTGTTGAAACTTTAGAGGGCGAAATATGTTAGTAGAAAAGATGTGGAACAATTAATTTTTGTATAGCTGAGCAAAATAGTGTGGTTGGGTGATAGAGTGTCCGACTGCTAACACAAAAGTCGCGAGTTCTGATCCCGAGGTAGAGTCATGACGACGTCCTTGAGCCAATCGAATTATGGTGAGTACCTAACTCACGTTAAGAAAAGTAAAGGCTAATCATAGGGCGACGTGGCCTAGCGGTAGAGAGCTAGATTGATTACCCGTAAGTCTTGAGTTCTGATCCGGTTCAAGTCAGTAGACTATTCCTGAGTCCACCTAGTTCTGACGGGTACCGAACTTAAGTAAAAGCTGCTGGGCATAGTGCTGACCACACTATCCTTTTATATGCCGAGATGATAGAAACAGGTGAACTCTACTTTACCTGCCAATGAACCGTTAAATTCAACAAGGGACATTTACTTTATAGAGCTAACCCTACTATCCCTTCATATATCGAGATCACGAAAATTGAAGAACTCTACTTCATCCGCAAAATGGACCGACAGGTTTGACAGGGCAACAATTAGCCAAATAAAATTATTATTTTCTACCTAATCTATATATTATCACCCACCATATTTTAAAATCTGTGGTTACACACAGTTCAAATTATTTCATTCTTTGTCAGTATATTCTAGACTTTTTATAAACATCATTACCTGTGTTTAGAAACCGTAATAGATTTCTCAAGCTTGTGTTATCTTTCAAAAAGTAATTTAGAAAAAGAAAATAGTTTCAAAAGATTTACCTCAATTCAGGGGCGTAGCGAGGAAGGGGGGGGGAGGGCGGGGGGTGCGGACCGCACCGGGTGACACCGTTTAGGGGGGTGACACCAAGGCAAAAAATAGCAAAATATATAGAGAAAAACTCGAGGCGGGGGGTGCAAATCGAAAGTTTGAGGGGGGGTGCAAATCGAAAACTTGAGGGGGGGGGGGGGTGCAAATCGAAAGTTTGAGGGGGGTGTGCAAATCGAAAATTTGAAAGTTTGTCCCTGGGAAGGGTCTCTATGCCTCGGGGGGGGGGGGGGGGGGGGGGGGTGACACCATTAAGTGCCGCACCGGGTGATACCCGACCTCGCTACGCCACTGCCTCAATTGACTTATGTCCATTAAACAAATGAGTAGGCTACAATGTTTCTGCAAAATCTCAAAGTATTTGTGGATTCCGTTGTATTGAATTGTGTAGGTACACGTGGTCTAGTTTTACACGTTTCGGCTTTGATGTAATCTTTTTGTTTACTGGCCGCTGTGCCACGTGACTTGGGTTTCAGCCAATGGTCAAGGACGTTACAACAGCGGTGTTGTACAAACTAATCCCGGAGCCATGCGGCGTCTTGTCTAGAACCGGATATTGGGTTAAGAATTGTCTTTCAATTTGAGATATCGTTAATTATCTCTAATTATCACCAACCCCACTCTGCACATATATATATAAACACACACGCACATGCACTCAAGCATACGCGCACACAGACACACACTATTCTTACATAGATTATCACACACACAGTCCTTACCTAGATTGTCACGCACACAAACACACACACGCAGCCCTTACATAGATTATTACACACACAGACACACACACACAGTCCTTACATATATTATCACACACACACAGTCCTTACATAGATTATCACGCACACAGACACACACAAAGTCAAACACACACACACACACACAGTCCTTACATAGATTATCAATACAACTTCTCCATTTAACTTTAACAATTCGTCTGATATGTTTGATTTTTTTTTCTCGCCTTGAATTGTCGAGAGTTCCCGCCCCTGTCCCCAGCAGACGCACACTATCAGCTCCAGCAGACGTCTCGAGTCTACCAATCCAGAGTTTCCGCTGGTGAACGAAAATCTTTGACAGCGCCGGCCGATCGATGTCTGCTAGTTTTCCAAAGGGCCGGCAACTTGTGGGAATCAATCGGTTTTGATCTTAGGGACTTCGCAAATACTCGAAAATTACTAGCCCGCGTAATCGATACCGATCTAAGGTGGAAATCAATCGATGGTGATCGATGCCCCTCGTAAATCAGGAACACGATCGGGGCAGCCAGCAAACAAATACAAAGTGGTGGTGTAAGTTTTTTGGGAGATTTGTTTCGTGTTGTGGGTCGCAGTGATTGGGGTTAGAGGCTAGTAAGTGATTTGTTTGCTACTTGTGGTGTGGGGTCACTGTGATTGGGGATAGTATTCTAGTGCTTGTGAGAGAAAGTTGGCGTTAAGGAGTTGAGGGGAGGGGGGGGGGGGGGCGTCAATTAAAACAATATTTTTGTAATGTGTGTGAGTATGTGCCTGTGTATGTGCGTTTGTGTGTATGCGTGTATGCTTATTTGCAGGTTTAGGCGTGTGTGTCTGTGATCAAGCATGAGTGTCAGTGAGTGTGTGCTCTTGCGTTCGCGTGTGTGTGTTTGTGGGGTTGCAATTTTGTGTAAGAATTTTCAAAATCGGTTCTGAAATAATTGTGTACCTTTGGCATGACACGGCCCCCTTTAAAATTTTAACTCACTTTAAAAAAATGTTTAAAATCCATGGCAACAAAACCTACTTTTGGTTACATTTTAAACACTTTTAGTTGTTCTTTTTGTTAAAGTATTGAAAAGGTCATATTTGTTTTGAGAAAATGCTACAGTAAGTATAAATTACTCACACTTCACAAAAAATAATAACTTTTTTGTCCGATAATTTTTTGGAATTAATGGTCAACGGGAACATCTATGAAATTAAAACAAGATTTAAATCAAACAGTTTTAGTGTTTAATTTGTTTTGATTAAAATGGTAGAAAATATTACAAATAATACCGTCCATTCTTGGCAGATTTTGTACAACTTGCTGCCGTCAAAGAAGTTCTACGATGAATTCAACCATTTGCTACTTCGTTACGTCCTAGCTTTCAGAAGCTGTAGTTTTAATCATATCTTTCGCAATTTAAGTTTTTAATTATTTTTTTATTTTTTGTTTTTGAGGTTTAAGTACTGTAATTGAAATAAATAACTGGTAGGCCTACTATAAATACTTTTTTTACATACTTCTAATAAACATAAAAAAAAACAACTTTTTAATAGTAAAAATTCTGAATTGTGGGGGTAACCTCTGACCCCACGGGCGATAAATCATCGTAAATTCTCAATCTAGCGCTTGTTGTCAGGACATTCACACACCAATCTCCAGGACATTAACCCCACTATCTGTCTCTGACCCCAGCAGACAATATCTGTCATCCAATCGTCCTACTAGATCGTTAAGGGTTAATGAGAGTTTTTATCAATCGTTTCCCGGTGTCGAAGGGGTTAACTTGTATCGAACTAGAGTTATTGAAAACATTATTTTTTTCTTAGACCAATATTTTAGACGTCTCAAAATGGGTTTAAAAATTTTAATAACAAATTACTAAGGGAAACAACTGTAACTTTGATTCACAAATTTACAAAATATAAAAGAATCTGTCTACAAAAGAAACAAATTAGTCTTTTTAAAATTTTTGACAAAACAATTACTTTTACATATAACGTTCATTAAATATGATTAATTTGATTTCTCTTTTCTTTTATAAATGTATAAAAAATATGTGTGTAAATGCTAATAACAAACATTAAGTTTTTTACCCTTTATACTTTATATATAAAATCAAATATTTTGGTTATTATTCGGTAACGTATATACCTGGTCTTTCTATTTTCAAAAAAAAAAAAAAAAAAAAAAAAAATTACAACTGTTTTTAATTTTTTTTAATATTTAGACGTTTTGTATTAGATCTATGTATACGTAAACCATGTTAAATGAATGAAAGTAGGCTACAAGTAAGAAAGAAATATTACTATTGTAAATCTGTATCAGTCCTCACAAGCCGGTGATGAAAACTGTAATACTAAAGCGAACACACACAACTGACGCTGTAAATTACATGTCTGAGGCCAAAAAAAATAAAAAATTCTACAACTGTTTATAAATGTCTGTAATAAAGAAGTATTACTATTGTAATTCTGTATAAGTCCTCACAAGCCGATGATGAGAACTGTAATACTATAGCGAACATGCAAGGCAAACTGACACTGTAAGTAAATAACATGCCTGAGGTGAAAAAAAATATTTATAAATGTCTGATTCCCGTCATACGTTTTGATTTTATGTATCACTGGGGTCGGCAACCTTATAAGACGGAAGAGCCAAAAGTTAACAATTTACAAAATTTCCCAGTTTTTAATGAGCCACTAGCAATTTTATTTCAATATTTGGTGTTTCATTATGATTGGATAAATAAATTGTATTTGTTATTTAAAATTAATAGCTTTAAATATGAAATAATATTAATTCATATTAACATATATATATACACACACACACACACACACACATATATATATATATATATATATATATATATATATATATATATATATATATATATATATATATATATATATATATATATATATATATATATATATATATATATGTAGAGGGATATGGATATGATTCGAATTAGTGAAAGGAGCTGTGTACAGTGAGATGGATCGGGATAAATCAGGGGTCGGCAACCTGCGGCTCGCGAGCCTTTTGATGTCAAGTTGCGGCTCTCCTGCTCCTTGCACACATGTTAATAGTTATACAATTTCATTTTCACTGGACGGTGGGATACAAGTTTACCCTGCGTTCAGTGGGGTGGAAGATAATCCAGGTGAGAACCGAAGGACAGAAACGAACGATACACGGTAATCAAACCGATACCCGAGCCATTTAGTCGAAGCTTACCGTGTTGAGGCCTGCCTGGCTAATGGGAGACACCTTCTGAACCGATGTTGTCCGTAAAATGAGAAAAGAAAATTAACAGCTTCTAAAGTCAATTGGGATAGTCCTATAAATAAATTATTTGATTACCAATTTTATTATTCTGGCGAAACTTATATATATATATATATATATATATATATATATATATATATATATATATATATATATATATATATATATATATATATATATACATATATATATATATACATATATATATATATATATATATATATAGTAAAAAAAGTTGTCTACCAGTCGTTTTTAATATATTCGGTATCAATGTATTGTTTGGTATGGCTACACAATCTGTAGTTTGCCTTATTGAGAAGTCTCCCATTGTGAAGCTTACAAAATACATACATCTCTCCCCGAGGTTTTTTGAGGTTGTCGTCTACACGCATGCTATTTTTGTCCCATGAAATGTTAATAATAATGACAGATGTGTCGTCCTCGACCCCCTCCCCCTCCCCGCATCTCGTGGGTGGGGAAACCTGAACCATGTGACCGGAAGTGGGAACCAAACTGTCATCAATCGCAGCTTGGCTCTATCATCCGTGGAAATGTGTTGAGCTAATACATCAATGTCATCCGCTACACTAGCTAGTGAAGGTCATCTGATACACGACATAGTAAAAGTCATCTGATACACGACCTAGTGAAGGTCATCTGGTACACGACCTAGTGAAGGTCATCTGATACACGACCTTTGTGAAGGTCATCTGATACACGACCTTTGTGAAGGTCATCTGATACACGACCTTGTGAAGGTCATCTGATACACGACCTAGTGAATGTCATCTGGTACACGACCTTTGTGAAGGTCATCTGATACACGACCTAGTGAAGGTCATCTGGTACACGACCTTGTGAAGGTCATCTGATACACGACCTAGTGAAGGTCATCTGGTACACGACCTTTGTGAAGGTCATCTTATACACGACCTTTGTGAAGGTCATCTGATTTACGACCTAGTGAAGGTCATCTGGTACACGACCTAATGAAGGTCATCTGATGCAGACCTAGTGAAGGTCATCTGATGCAGACCTAGTGAAGGTCATATGATAGACTTCCTAATGAAGGTCATCTGATACACTTTCTTGTGAAGGTCATCTGATACACGACCTAGTGAAGGTCATCCGTTACACGACCTAGTAAAGGTAATCATCTCCTAATACCGCTGCAGTTGATATTTCGTATAGAACTTGTAAGTTTATCGTTCTTTCTCGCGTTAATTCGTGTCTGGTTAGCCAGGGAGAGATAAAAGTTTTCGAACTAAATCAATTGTTGTGAAAGGGGTTTCCCATTGATAACAAAAAACATGGCGGCTATTTGTTAGTAGGTCCCGCTTCAAGATTTCAAAATCATCAAACGTTCCAGAAATGCAACAACTGTAAAAACTTTCAACGCTGTTTTGTTCATATGGATGGGAACAAACACATGTGTATGCATTTTTGAATATAAAAGTTTTGTGGCGGTAAGTATATTGATTTTATTTCTTTTGTTGATAGTTTGTCCAAGGCTAGGGGACATTACTCTGACTCTACTCAGTCTTTGCTACGAGACTTAAGATTCCCAGACCTAGACCTAGATCTAGATTCTAGAATCTACCTACTAAGATCTACATTGCTTTAATCTAGTTCTAAGAGTATAAGTTCATGAATTAGAATATATTAGATCTAGATTCTAGATCTAGTATTTTAGTGATCTAGATAAAATATTAAGAAAAGGATGACGGTAAAAACTAAAACAACAGGAAAATGAGGATGACTTCTCCAGTCTCACTCAGCCTACGACTTACTTAATACTTATTAATATTATTAAACATTAATTAATCGAATCTAGATTCTAGATCTAGATATTAGATCTAGATCTAGATATCTAGAACTTAGACAACAATGTTAATGTTAATAGATCTAGATCTAGCTAGATTACTGAACTAGACTCTAGTACTCATGTACTGATTACTCAGTGATTACTGTTTAATATTTTAGAAGTAGGCCTTAAGCCCTTAACTATTATATAATTAGTTATTAGAAGTAGCTTGTAGATAGATGGCTAGATAGATAGTATTACTAGATCTAGATAGAGATAGTAGAATAGATCTAGATTCTAGTTGCAGATGGTAGTATGGTAGGCCCTAGATCTAAAATCTAGATCTAGATGATAGATTCTAGATTAGATCTAGTTTAAGTTTAGGTAAAACCTTCCCTAGTTAAGTTTAGTAAGAGCTAGTAATGCCTAGTAAGGCTAACCTGTTTTTAATTTTAAATTAATTTTTTTATATCTAGAATCTAGACTAGATCTACTCTAGCTATTTACTAGATCTAGATCAGTAGCCAGTAGAGTGATTAGAGTAGTAGTAGAGTGTAGTGTAGAGTACTGTAGACTATTGTAGAGTGTACATACTAATAACTAGACTGAAACTAAATTAGACTAGAATCTAGGTCTAGATACATTTAGGGCTTACAGACTTATCAGACTACAGTGTTGCAATGAGTAGATCTAGTAAAGTAATATATAGATTAAATTTAGTTTGAAATTGTTACAGTAGTGCTACTACTTTTCTAAGTAGTAAGTAGTGTAGACTACTAGAAGAGCAAGATGATAGATCTCCATCAAGCTACAATAGAGTTTAGTCAGTTTAGTTAGTAGTTAGTTAGTCATAGTAATATTACCAAAAGCAGTGTATGTAGCACAGTAAAAAAAAAGTATTACTAGGCCATCTATTATTGTATTAGGCCCTTTTATTTTTAGCAAGTTAAAGTTTGGTTAAGTACTAGTCTTCTAGCAAGTTGCCTAGTAGTAAACTTATAAACTAGATCATGTGTATTAGTACTATTAGACTTGTAGGCTAGTCATGTAAGTCTAGACCAGGGACTATAAAATCTACAATTGATAACTTTCAGCCTTTTAGTATAAGCCTAATTATTAATGAATTACAGGGTACAAAAATTAATAAATTGGTCAGAGTCAGTATGGTTACAGTTAGCTGTTAATAGAATTAAGTTTTAGATCTATTGACTACAATTTTTAGTTACAAGTAATGAAAATGAAACTAATAGTTTTGTAATAGTTAAGATATGGTTAACTGTAAACCAGATATTTTAGTTTTTAAGACAAGCTAAGTAGATAGACAATTGAACCTTTACAATAAATTAAACCTTTTATAAATATATATATATATATATATATATATATATATATATATATATATATATATATATATATATATATATATCTCATATTAGTTAAATAATTATTTTAATATAATATATGGATAAACTTAATAATTTATTATATTTAAATTCCCTAGGTACTTGGCAAGCAATTTTCTCACACTTTACTGTGGCTATTGGTGCTGATCTTGAACTAAAGGTGAGCTGAATTTTTTTTTTATAATAAGCCATTTTTCAGCTTAAGCCCAAGTTTGAAATCGATTCAGTGTTCTAATTCTTAAAGAATATGTTGCTACTAAGATTATATACTGTAAGTATTAATATGTATGGCTTGATAGTGGGACTGTCAGACAGTAGCTTTCACATTTCTATCCTAAAAGATAAGAGTTCAGATCCCTGGTTTTAGTCCTGGTATGATGTCCTAAGTCTCATGAGTACCAGCTCTCATGAGTACCTGGCTCAAGATAGGGAAATTAAAGGTGGCTGGGTATATACCTCTGAACACTCTAATTTTACATGCAAATGTCACAGAAACAGGTGAATTTTAATTCAACTGCTATATTGGCTGCCTGTTTTAATCAATGATTAATTTTTTCATATTACAGAAAGTTGTTAAAAATATTATTTATTTAATTTCTAGGTAAATGGAACAGCATGGATGTGGATTTTTAGACACAAGGAAGCTGAATTTAACTTTTAATGAAGAATTTAAATGATGATTGTCCATGAAAAGAAATATTAATCATATACATTGTAATGCTGTATTGATGCATCTTCTGTTTTAAGTAATTAAAAAACCATCCATTTATGAAATTATTTTCATTTTTTTTTTCAATTTTAAAACTGTAGTTCTATTTTGTTATTTGAAAACAATGATGAAAGTATACTGAACTGCCATTGAGATATTAATATAAATGCTATTGTTTATAGTTTAATTCTTTCAGAAGCAACTATATTGACATCAAAACTGAATCTTTATTGTACACTAAGTATAAAAGCTTACCCGCAAACCAGTCCATGTCAACAATTTATTGACATTCAAACATTAAATTTTTTTTAAGGTGATTTTTCTTAAATAAAACAGACTACTTTCATATGGGATAAGAAACATTTAATTTTGAAATTGATTGGTTTATTAAATTTTAATGGAGCTGAAACTAAAACACTGGGTACAAATTTATTATTACTTTGTTTCTCAGAAAATTGCAAATTTTGAACATAAGAACTGTGGGAAGTAGGCAATGATGTTAAAATATCTCTTGAAACTTGAAGAAATTGTGGAAGGTTTAGAGATAGAAAACAACATTTCAGAAGATGATGTTTGAAATAATGGTAAAATATCTTTAGCAATTGTCACTGAATAAATATTTTCATTAGACAAATCACATTTAGATATAGAAGAATAAGGTATGTCTTCAGATTTTCTTATCAGCGAAGATCCTGGGTGATTCTCTTTGTTACCATCGGTCAAACGACAAGCCAATTCTGGAAAATTCATTGGGTTCTTTGCCTGGGCAGCTAAATATATTTAAATTAAGTTCATGCAAGGCTTTAGAAACATCAATTGGATAAAACTCTATAATTTCATTAACTTTTTATTAATATCAGCTCCAAAGGAATAATATAAACAAGTTACACATCATCAATAAATCAAATTTGCAGATATTTCCATTTCACCAAACTTTCTCTAAGTCATAATATATATTTTAAATTCATGGCATTTTGTTAGGCTAGATATGTTGACTTTTATTTACCACAATAATCTGATTATATAAATTAGGATTACCCAGCTATCATACATTCTTCTTTTTACTGCCCTCCTTTATGAGGGGGAGGTAAAAATCATCATAAAATGTGTGATGCAATTTACAGATGAACCCTCTCTCTCTCTCTACCTCTCCCCCTATATATATATATATATATATATATGTATATCTACATAATCTCTAAAATCATGTTGGTACCTCTACCTGTTTGAATGTTAGGCCCATTTCCTTAAACTGTTTCTGTGTGGATCTTCTCCATGGGGGTCATCTATAAATGACGTCACGCATTTTTTTGACGATTTTTACCTCCCCCCCTCCCCCTACACATCGTCACAAAAAGCCAGACCCCCACCCCCTAAAATGACGTCACACAGTACTAGATTCTAGATCTAAATTACTACAGTTGCCTACACTCTAGATTTAGTTCTTATGTTCTACAACAAGACTACACTAAACTTCGCTAGATCTAGAATAATCTAGATTCTATATATAAATTGATATTGAACATATTCTAGTCTACCTGTCTTAAAGTAAATAGCCTATTTAGTAATTTAGTAATTAATTCCACTCAACTACACTGTAAAATAAAAGAAACTAGATCTAGAATCTAGATCTCTAGACTACTCTTGAGTCTATAAATTAAAAATAAATCCTGTATGTCGTATGTTACTGTCTAAGTCGGAATTTTCAAGAGGGTTTTTTTTAAGTCATAGATATAGATATAGAATTCTAGATCTAGGCTATATATATATTTATTAATTAAATTAGGCTTGATTTCAGATTTACGATTGAAATCTTTTAGGCCTATAAATATCATATTTTATATAGATTTTAGATGTATTATTATTATACAGGTTGTATTCTAGATCTATCTAGATCTATATAAAATATAATATATTTGTGTGTGTGTGTTATTTTAAACTTAATTTACTTAAAACAACTTATTGTCGGAGTTTTTTTTATTCCAAAAACGAAAGTAGATTTCATAACTTAAAAAAAAATAAATAAAAAATATTCACATTTGGTTTGGAAAAACAAAAAAACGCCAGCTGGCAACTACCGGAGCGAGAACTTGGTAAGCTACTTTAACAACTTACAAGCCCAATATAAAAGGGGCGCCAGTTTTTTTGAAATAGTGAGGGGGGGGGTGGCGATATAAGAGAGTGACTGGTAAGTATGAATGAAGTTTTATTTGAGACGAAACAGTAGATATGCTGGACCCACTTCACTTAACTCAGCCTTAGCTCAACCTCAGCTCCGCTTTTACCAGTTACGTCAGTCATAGCTCCCAACCCCTCTTAGTAATACGTCATCCCCCTAACCCCACTTAGCTCATGTTTAGCTCCAACCACCCCACGTACTTCAGCTTTAGCTCCCATCACCTCAATTATCTCAGCTTTAGATCCCACCACCCTACTTAGCTTATGTTTAGCTCACATCCCCCCCTTAGCTCATGTTTAGCTCACACCACCCCACTTAGCTCATGCTTAGCTTCCGCTACCCCACTTAGCTCAGCCTTAGCTCCCACCGTCACACTTAGCTCAGCTTTAGCTCATATCACCCAACTTAGCTCACCCATATGCCCCTTCAACTCACATCAAACCCTGATACACCAAACTGTAAAGATGAGACATGCCCCACTCATCAATCAAATCTAACCCCACCAACCACCAACTACATCCCCCTATATTTCATTCGCATATCGCCCAATAAATCTAGATTACCTCCAAATGAACGGTACAACCACGCCCCCACCATTCCAGTTACCACATTCACGATCGTGCAATAAAAATATAAACTTTGAAATGATACACAGAAAGCACTCAATTACAAAGTTACTTCAGTTGTACAAGTGGAATTTGACAGTTGATTGATAGCAATTGAAAGGAAATATTATTTCACCCTTTCTTTAGACGTCACGCTGGTATTCGCACAACAGTGAGTTGTCATTTTTACATACATTATATACATATATATATATATATATATATATATATATATATATATATATATATATATATATATATATATATATATATATATATAATGTGTGTGTGTATATATATATATGTATATATAAATATAAATATAAATATAAATATATATATATATATATATATATATATATATATATATATATATATAATGTATATATATATATATATATGTATATATATATATATTATATATATATTATATATATGTAGATAGATACATATATTTATTTATTTTTATATTTATATATGCCTTTATGTTTGTCTAAGTACATATATTCCTATCACTGACCCCTCCCCTCTGCACAGATCATTTACATACAACCGATCCAACAACTTATTGACAACTGTACATACAATATGTTAACGTATACCCCCTAGTGGTGGTCTGTTTCTGCGATGGCAGTTGCCAGATTTTTTTGTCTCACACTGGCAACAATCGCCACTGATGCGGGTGATGCTCATTACAATCAAGCCCCTAATTGCATTAATTTTTCATCGGTTTGTCGGTAGAGCGTGTCATTACGTGTGCATTATGTAAAATTGTTGCACCATTGGGACATAGGGAATATGAGATAACATGGGACAACATGGATGCACATATCATAAGTTGAAAGAACATTAAAGAATACGGAAAAACATGGAAGAACATGGCAGAACAAGGACGAATAAGAAAGAACATTGGAAAACACGGTAGAACATGGAAGAACATAGGAGAACGTAGAAGAACATGAGAGAACGTCAAAAACCTGAAAAGAACATAGGAGAACAAGAAAAAGAAGAAAGAGCAACATGGAAGAACATGAGAGAACGTGAAAGAGCGTGAAAAGACCATAAGAGAACAAGAAAAAGAAGAAAGAACATGGAAGAACATGGGAGAACATGGGATAACGTGAAAGATAACAACATAGGAGAAAAAGAAAAATAAGAAAGAACATGGAAAAACATAATGGGAACGTGAAAGAACTTGAATGAACATGGTAAAACGTTGAAGAATGTTGTATAATAAAAAATGAATATCAAATCTAATAGCAGAACAAGGAAGCACATGAAAGAACACAAAGAACTTAATTTTTCTAACCAATGTAACCCAAGGCGATCAAAGGACATCAAAGACTGTGATTCCCAAGTCCGTCTATAAATAGACCAGCAATAACAGGATAGGATCCCTTTATCACCACCTAATAATTTCAAATATTTCTGATCGGTAATTTTTGTTCGACCAAACCAAGCTAATAACTACATCCCTCTTTTTAGACCCACTGTTGTAGTTGAAATAGAGTTCACCTGAAGTTTTACTATGTGCGTGGCTATGTCCCTCTGCCTCTAATTAGCCGAATCAACTAAACATACCCTGGAAAACCTGCACTAAAATGTAAGACAAAAAAAACCAAGAGTTTTCAACGCGAATCAAACTTCTTCTAGTGTAGAAGTTAAAAATAATAACAATAAAGTCCTGACATCATACAAACACAACCAATGACATTTTGCTTACGAATATAAAGAAAAATGAATGGTCCATCGACTCAGATGAAATACCGATTTTGTTAACCATTTGTTGACAGCCTACAATAGCCGAAGACTTATAGATAGAACATCACCATTAAATGACTACTTAGAGATGAATGTCTTTCACGGTAAACTTGATACTTTCACTGCAGGTAAAAATATCGTTTATTTTATTTTACTAGAATTTGGTAATCCTCGTGGAGAATATAAATAGCAAATAAAAAATAAATACCTATCACTTTTGTCTTAACTGGAAGTCGTAATATTATATATATATATATATATATATATATATATATATATATATATATATATATATATATATATATATATATATATATATATATATATATATATATATATATATATATATATATATATATATATATAGGGCAATATCAGTGATATGTCTAAAAAGTGTTAGGCTTGGATAAATCGTTAGATGAGGTGGAGGAGGAGAGGGGGGGGGGGGGGGAGGGGGGTGGGGGGGGGGAGGGGGGGGTATAGTAAGATCGGGCTTAACATGCTTGTGAATGATTTTCTCAAACACCCTCTTATTTTATACCCCCCCCCCCCCCCTACTCTCCCATTCCTTTACATCAATTATTATTCTCTTTTAGTGAGTTTTTTCATCATCATCATTTTTCCATTTCCTTCCTTGCAGAACATCGGTCCTCTGGCAAAGCTTTCCACTCCCCCACGGTCTCCTGCGGCTCTTTCCTTCCCAAGCTTTCGGCCGTCTCCAGCACGCTAGGTCTTCCTATGTCGACCTGCGTCGCTTGTCCTTGGGGCTTCCACTCCACGCTAGGTCTTCCTATGTCGACCTGCGTCGCTTGTCCTTGTGGGTTCCACTCCACGCTAGGTCTTCCTATGTCGACCTGCGTCGCTTGTCCTTGTGGGTTCCACTCCACGCTAGGTCTTCCTATGTCGACCTGCGTCGCTTGTCCTTGTGGGTTCCACTCCACGCTAGGTCTTCCTATGTCGACCTGCGTCGCTTGCCCTTGTGGGTTCCACTCCACGCTAGGTCTTCCTATGTCGACCTGCGTCGCTTGCCCTTGTGGGTTCCACTCCACGCTAGGTCTTCCTATGTCGACCTGCGTCGCTTGTCCTTGGGGGTTCCACTCCACGCTAGGTCTTCCTATGTCGACCTGCGTCGCTTGTCCATGGGGGTTCCACTCCACGCTAGGTCTTCCTATGTCGACCTGCGTCGCTTGTCCTTGGGGGCGCCACTCCACGCTAGGTCTTCCTATGTCGACCTGCGTCGCTTGCCCTTGTGGGTTCCATTCCCGGGCCAGTTTGGTTCTATGCTCAGCTTCAACAAGGTTGCTACGAAAACTGAACTGTTTTAAAATTGCAAACACCTACCAATAGATAAAATAACACGATAATGAGCATGAAAGAAATATGTGTGTACTTTCTGTTGAGCTAAGAGCATGACCTGAACAATGGTTAAGGCTAGGTATAGGTTCGGCTAGCTACTGGTATTGACGGTATTAATGGAAAAATATCTGTTACAAGCTATTTAACTCACTAGGTATAGGTTCGGCTAGCTACTGGTATTGACGGTATTAATGGACAAATATCTGTTACAAGCTATTTAATTCACTGTCTCTGTTTGTCGTTAGTCTGTCGTCAGTCTAGATCGAAACGCCCGAGCGAAATTACGGGCACTTGTAACTGACAGATACGGTCCGTAGTTGGTACGTGGGTCAAGAGATGAAGACAAATGCAACATGACATTAAATTCGACTTAATTGGTTGCCTAATTTATTTTTTTATGAATTAATTAAAATTGTGTCCAAATTAGTAGGCAGTCTTACCCAACTATTCCGCACTATTATACATGCGTCAACACGTCAACACGTCCATTAGGTGTGCAATGGTTTTTAATCATGCAACTCAATTGTAAATTTTAAACATTTAAAGTACTGAAAAAAAATTCACAAAAAACGTTTTAATAGCAACATGTTATGTAATAATGCACTAAAAAGTAGAAAATAAATATTAGCCACTACTATTTAAATTACTATAAAGAAAAGCGTGGGTCACTTTAGTATCTTTTGGATACCTTTACTAATATTTAGGAAGAGACCCACGCTTTTCTTTATAGTTATTTAAATAGTAGTGTAAAATTTACTTTCTACTTTTTAGTGCATTATTACATAAAAGCTTGTTATAAGAACGTTTTTTAATGAATTTTTTATTTTTTTATTTTGTATTTCAAGACTTCTACCACATTGTTAAAGAAATAAAAAAAAGGTAAAACTAAAGGGTAAAATTAAATGTGTGAATTTACATAACGTTTTCTGTGATCTTTAATAACAAGTGAGCTGCATTCACGTTGTAAATACTTGGAGAAAAGCCACTCGAAATATATATTTGCATTAGTAAACTGGAAGGGTGTTTCGGATTTCGTTTAGAGTTAAAGAAATATTATTCCGCAATTATGATTGTGCGTATTAAAGGTAATTTTCTGCCACACATTGCACAATAACCAAAACAACACTCAGCAAATCTCAATTGAGGAGAAACATCTACATATCAAGTCAGCAAGCCGCAAATTACATAGGGGCCTACTCAGTTAAATAAGATAGCACGCACATATCTTTTTAATTACATAAAACAAAACAAAATTTGCAAACAGACAAAAGAACGCATGGCACTATACCAGGGGTCGGCAACCTTTTACTACGGAAGAGCCAAAAGTTACAATTTACAAAATTTCCCAGTTTTAAAGAGCCACTAACATTTTTATTTCTATATTTGGTATTTGATTAGGATTAGGTAAATACATTTTATTTGTTATTTAAAATAAATAGCTTTAAATATGAATTAATATTAATTCATTAAAAAAATACACACGTTTCACCAGAATAATAAATTAATAATCAAGTAATATATTTATAGGACTATCCCAATTGACTTTAGAAGCTGTTAATTTGTGCTTTTCTTTTTTTAAGGACAATATTGGCTCAGAAGGTGTCTCCCATTAGCCAGGCAGGCCTCAACACGGCAAGCTTCGACTAAATGCCTTAGATATCGGGTTGATTACCGTGTATCAGTCGCTTCTGTCATTCGGTTCTCACCAGGCTTATCTTCCACCCCACTGAACGCAGGGTAAACTTGTACCCCACCGTCCATTAAAATTGAAATTATATAACTATAATAATATTTTTGCAAGGAGCTGGAGAGCCGCAACTTGACATCCAAAGAGCCGCATGCGGCTCGCAAGCCGCGGGTTGCCGACCCCTGCACTATACAACACTATCTCATAAGAGGTACTCCATGTTTCAACTATTTCAATAAAATATTTTTTTTTAATGTAATACAGAGAAGCAATTATTATCGGAATCGAAACACTGATTTTTGGAAGTTTCAAAAGTCTTTAAAACACTACATAATAAAACTATTAGTTTTAGTTTAATGTAGAAACACATTATAATAGTTACAGATATGAAGTATATAGATTTGAAATAAGTAATTTTAAGAGATTAAATATGTTTCTAAAATTATGCTGTAAATGTTAAAGCCTGTTTTAATTATGTCGTTTAATTTTGTGTTACTGACTTTTATTAACTTTATTTTAAATTATGTCCCTTAGTCATTTTGATAAATAAAATGGGAAGTGAATAGATATAAACAATACATTTTATGGATATGCAAACATTTCAAACGAATTGATAATATAGATGAGTTTATTTTTATTGCACTTTAGTGTCCATTCGAGCATGTGTCGCATTCGGGCAAATGTCCATTCGGGCATTTGTCTCATTCGGGCAAGTGTCCATTCGGGAAATCGCCTTCGGGCAAACGGCATTCGGGCAAGTGTCCATTCGGGCAAACGGCATTCGGGCAAGTGTCCATTCGGGAAAACCCCAGGCTCCCATTTAACTGCATTGGTGGTTCGATGTAATTGTCGCCTTTATAAATGTATTTTTACAAGCTTTTATTTAACTCACTTCCTCTGTCTGTCTGTCTAGATCGAAACGCCCGCGTGAAATAGCAGACACTTCTGACAGATACGGTTCGTAGTTGGTACGTGGGTCAAGACATGAAGACAATGCATCGTGACATTCAATTTGACTTAATTGGTCGCCTAATTAATTTTTTTAATGAATTGATTAAAATTTTGACCGAGTTAGTAGGCAGTTCTATCCACACGCGTCATCACGGCCGTCTTGGGCGTGGAGCGTGAGGGGGCTCTACGACTAAAGCGCGTCATCACGTTCAATAGGCGCGCGGTGGTTTTTAGTCGGGTCAGCAGTCTATTTTTTTAACACTAGACTACGCCATCCCATAATACTTTACTGAATTAAAAAGCGTGTGCTGCCAAGTACAACTACGGAACTGCCGAGAGAAGAATGTTACCCTTATTACTGTCATGGGCATCAACTGTACACAAAATGCAAGGATGTACAGTAGGGGCCTACTCAGTTAAATAAGATAGCACGCACATATCTTTTAATTACATAAAACAAAAAGCTTGCAAACAGACAAAAAACGCATGGCACTATACAACACTATCACATACGAGGTACTCCATGTTTTAACTATTTCAATAAAATATTTTTTTATATAATACAGAGAGCCAATTGTAACTGGTAATACCATACTGATAAATTGGAAGTTTCAAAAGTCTTTAAAACTCTACATAATAAAACTATTAGTTTTAGTTTAATGTAGAAACACATTATAATAGTTACAAATATAAAATATATAGATTTGATATAAGTAATTTAAAGAGATTGAATATGTTTCTAAAATTATGCTTTAAATGTTAAAGCCTGTTTTAATTATATCGTTTAATTTTGTGTAACAGACTTTTATTAACTTTATTTTACATTATGTCCCTTAGTCATTATGAATTAATTAAAATTTGGACCGAATTAGTTCTATCCACACGCGTCATCACGGCCGTATTGGGCGTGGAGCGTGAGGGGGCTCTACGACTAAAGCGCGTCATCACGTTCAATAGGCGCGCAATTGTTTTTAGTCGGGTCAGCAGTCTATTTCTTTAACACTAGACTACGCCATCCCATAATACTTTACTGAATTAAAAAGCGTGTGCTGCCAAGTACAACTACTGAACTGCCGAGAGCAGAATGTTACCCGTAATACTGTCATGGGCGTCCCCTGTACACAAAATGTAAGGATGTACAGTAGATCACGCTGTCGTGTATTTGGGGCCGAAGCTGTTTATAACTCGTTAATATTAAAAAGTATAAAAATAATAAATACATAAAAACGTTTATAATTACAAGCTTTTATAAATGCACTAAAAATAAAAAAATACTTACTTTAAATATATTAATGCACTACTATTTATATCACTATAAATAAAAGCGTTGGCCGCTATAATAATAAGTATTTAAACAAGCGGCACACGCTTTTATTTATAGTGATATAAATAGTAGTGCATTAATATATTAAAGAAAGTAATTTTTGTTAATATTTAAAGTAACCGCAGATTTATTAAATTTTTAAAAAGTATTTTATATTGAATAAAAAATGTATTTATTTTTCTTTTTAGTGCATTTATAAAAGCTTGTAATTATAAACGTTTTTATGTATTTATTTATTTATTTTAAATTTTGTTTTATTTTAATAATACTATATCTCGTTTTATTTTATACTGTAAAATGATGTAATTAAAAATCAAACTAGACAGCAGCCATTAGTTTTCATGTTCTTGACATTTTTTTTTCGTTCACAACAAGTTGTCCCGTGGCGCGCCGGCTGATCACCGCCTCGTGACGTCACGGCACACCGCGACAGGCGGAAAAAGCGTGCCGCTATTTGCGCAAACGCCAGCAGTCTGCGCGAACTGCGCGGCGCCGTCTACATCGACTCAGTGCAAGCATTCAGGCAACAGTTGGAGGATTATAAACGGAGTGTTCACCCCAGGTAGGTCGTTGTTGTTTTTTTTTTATCTTTGTGTCCGTGACGTCATAGGAAATTTAGGCCTTTAAATTTAATCGGCAATTTAGTTACCTCTACCCATGGGGCATGTGGTTAATTTAAAATTAATCAATATCTGCAGTAATCAACAGAACTCACGTTAGCGTCTTGACTGACCTTGAGGTAAAAACAAAAATTAATTAAAATTTTTATAATAACGAGCTTTTTAATGCCTTAAAAAAAGCAAATGTTCTTTAGTTATCGTCGAGAAGAACGACGTGGTCGGGCGGTGGTCTCTGTGACTTCTAGCCCCAAAGTCTTGAGTTCGGATCCCGAACTCGAGTCTGTATGACATCCCTTCCTGCCCCCCCCCCCCCCACTTTCCGTCTCCTCGCCCCCCTCCCCAGCTTTGATTAGAACCTGACTTATGTTTGAGAAAGTAAAGAACATTGGACCCAGAAACCACCCACTATCCCTTAATGTTCTGAGATGACAGAAACAAATAAACTGAACTGTCTGTGCAATCGTTCTCCGCTATGAAAGAAATATATGTTATTCTAGATCTAGCATCAAAAATTAAAAGCGCTCTTTTTCTTTTTTTTTTTTTAAAATTACTCCAAAAAATGTTTGTTGTCGCTCTAGATATCTTTGATTTATTATTGTTTTTTTTTTAAGTAATCGAAAAATTCATTTGATTTTTTCCCCCTCAGTTTACTTTGCCATATTCGATTTAGTATCACATCATCGGCTTGTGAGGACTGATACAGATTCGCAATAGTAATACTTCTTTTATACATGTAATTTCATTCATTTAAGATGGTTTACTTGTAGATAATAGAAAACGTCTGATTACAATTATATTTTTAAAATCTGAAAATGTAAATGTGTTATTAAATAGTGATTCAACGATCTGAAAATAGAAGAGTATTTATTTTTATTTTTCCGGTAAGGTGGGTTGATGGAGTATGGGCTTATAAGTGAAGCTAAATTAAATTTAGTATTTAAGAACAATAATATTCTAACACAAAAATGTCTATTTAAAAGGTATTTTTTATTTTATTTAGAAAGGATTATTTAAATAATTATGTTATACATGCTTTATTAATTGCTGTGTAAAAATGATGATTTATATTTATTGTATTTTAAGCCCTTTAATTATTAAAGTTTTATACTTGTTTTAATTTCTGTGGATTAATATTTAAATATTGTACATAAATAAAAGTTAATCGATCCTCAAATTAAAAAAAAAAATGCTGCAATTATCCAGCGTAAACATTGATAACTTAACATATGTTTTGTTCATAAACGATCTCAATTGGGTTAAATTAAATTATCTGTTCTATTATCTGCCCCTTACTAAATTATCTAGCGTAAATAAATTTGTAAATGTCGTGAACACTAGCTCACCTAACTGATCGTGCTTATCTCTCCTTTTGTTGATTAAAAATGGTCAGAATATATTTATTTGTTTTTTTATTTAATCTCTGACTGAAAATCGGATATTCTTGCTTTGTCAATGCAAGTTCAAAAGAAATCGCTGAATCAGAAATGGATCAAAATTGATTAGCAAAATGTGCCACATACGCACATAGAAATTTCGATTTAGGTAAAATCTTTAAAAAACACAACTTATCAAAACAATTAGCAAAGTTAACGTTAATTGTTTCTATACAAATAAAAGTCCGGCTAGTTAAAGATTCATATATTATTCGTTAATTCCACATAGGCGCGCGTGGAATTATCGTGGATTAATCGCGAGCGGTTAATGAATATTTGTGTTTTATCCATTCTTTTTGTTATTGGGCATCAAAGGCTGAGGTGTAATAAAAAAAATTAGCTGATTGTTTTTTTTATATCATTAATATTAACAGCTGTTCGGTGGGTGGGGAGGGGTGGGGGTGGTTATAGTTCTGTATTGTTGGGAATGGTTGGGTTTAGTGTTGTCAGTTGGAGGTTGGGTGGGGGAGCGAGTGTGGTTATAGTTCCGTTTGTTGTGAAGGGGGTGGAGGTTGGTTTTAGTAATGTTAGTTGGAGGTGGGTGGGGGAGGGGGAGGGAGGGGTTGCAGTTCCGTATTGCGGTGATGGGAGTTGGGTTTAATATTGTCAGTTGGAGGTGGGTGAGGGAGTGGGGTGTGGTTACAGGTCTGTATTGTTGTGATGGGGGTAGGGTTTAGTTTTGTCAGTTGGGGGTGGGTGGGGGAGGGGGTGTGGTTACAGGTCTGTATTGTTGTGATGGGGGTAGGGTTTAGTTTTGTCAGTTGGGGGTGGGTGGGGGAGGGGGGTGTGGTTTTTGTTCTGTATTGTTGTGATGGGGGTTGGGTTTAGTGTTGTCATTTGGAGGTGGGTGGGGGAGGGGGGTGTGGTTACAGTATCATATCGTCGTTATGGGGTTTGGCTTAACGTTGTTATTGGGAGTTTTGTTAACAATGGCGTTGTAGCACTTTTAAATGGTACGTTTATGTCATAGTTAACATATGTTGTGATCCAGGTATGTGGTATATGCGGTGCGTTATAAAATACATAACAAACACCATTTGTAACCCTAAACAAGAGTCTATTACGTCGTAACGTAATTAGAAAATCTGGTCGATACGTGTATGTTTAAGCTATTAGTCATGATTTAGTCTTTCACGGGATGTTCTTTTGTAAAGGGGAATAACAAGGAATTTATGAAAGGGCTATAACTGTAGGATAGGGGACGATATAAATCACAAGTAAGACACATTTTGAGAGGTTTTTATGGACTTATTAATTCTAACTTTAACCTAACTTTAACCTTATTGAATGTACTGATATTATTCTCTGGACTAATAAATTCTAACCTTAACTTTATTGGATGTAATTATTCCGTGTAAATATTACCATATGGTGAATTTCCGTGTTTAAGTTACCATGTAAAGAAATATGTTGAAGTCCCGTTCGATTACCTTTGCTGGTAATTATAAATTATTAATCCCCAGAAAACCGTCAAATATAACGTCCGCAAATATTGAATTCTCCAATCATTAACATTACAGATTGGCCTCCATCCACATCATAACAAGAAACAGAGAATTGATGTGGAGTGGGGCCACTAAAAATAAAGTTTGGTACCTTCATTGATTGCTATAAATGTTATATATATATATATATATATATATGTATATATATGTATATATATGTATATATATGTATATATATGTATATATATGTATATATATGTATATATATATATATGTATATATATATATATATATATATATATATGTATATATATATATATATATATGTATATATATATATATATATATATATATATATATATATATGTGTATATATACCCTCCATGGGACACCCTTCATGGGACACCCTTTATGTGGCACCCTCCATTTAACACCCTACACACTAGATGGAAAAAAACTCATCTCTTTAGAGTATCATTTAAACTTCAATAGTTTGCAAGAATAAAATAAAATCAGACACCACACCCCCCTCCCCTAAATTACATCATACAGTCGCGGTATATTGTGATGTATTCTGGGATATACCTCTACAATACAACACTCGCCATCACGTGACCGCTGTACATGGTTTCCTGTGTAAGCTCCGCCTACGTCACGTGTTCACATCACGTGATTAACGAGTCTACGCCCAGCGCCACCTTTGATCTACACTGGCCAGGTGTTTCGACACATTTCCTCTCAACTAAAACACTTTAACGATGACCGGTTTTTTTTCTGTCCTTTGAAGAGTTTTGGATAGAATTTATCTTACAGTAGCGAGCCATGAATCTAGTTGCTGTATTTTGTACTGTGTACAAGCTATTAATCTATTAGCTGTATTTTGTACTGTGTACAAGCTATTAATCTATTAGCTGTATGTTGTACTGTGTACAAGCTATTAATCTATTAGCTGTATGTTGTACTGTGTACAAGCTATTAATCTATTAGCTGTATGTTGTACTGTGTACAAGCTATTAATCTATTAGCTGTATGTTGTACTGTGTACAAGCTATTAATCTATTAGCTGTATGTTGTACTGTGTACACGCCATGAATCTAGTAGCTGTATGTACAAGCCATGAATCTAGTAGCTGTGTGTTGCATTGTGTACATGACATGAGTCTAGTAGCTGTGTGAACAAGCTATGAATCTAGTATCTGTATGTTGTACAAACATAACTTTACCGTTCAACACTTTATACGCCCTCAGCTCTCCGTCTTACCTTTACGTGTTATTAAATAATTAAAACTAATTAGTTTATCAACACAGTAACAAATCAATAGTGACAAAATTCCATTCTTTGCCACTTCCTCAAAAAATTTTAAACGAAGAAATGTGATACCCAAACCAATAATTTTCCTAATTATATATATATATATATATATATATATATATATATATATATATATATATATATATATATATATATATATATATGTAACGAGCGAACAGTTACCCTGCTCGCAACGCCACATGTTACGAGATTATTTGCCTGTAGTGCCAAATGTAACGAGTTTAACCACTCATTCTACACAACATCGACTACAGTAGAAATACTCGAAGATGCAGGTTCGCTATTGATCCTTTTATTACATGAATCAAGAAATGCTTCAAAATAACACAATGAATCAACAGGAATGCTTCACAATAACAGTCTGAATCAACTGACCCCTAACAGTCCTCACTAGGCTTCATATAACTGAATCCACATGTCTATCGTCCTTCTTAACACAATACGGCTAACCCGTTCTATCTCCAACTTGATATGTCACACAGACTGACTGATCTAAAGCGAGCGATGAAGAGAGTGCGAGCGATCGAAAGAGAGCGAGCGATCGAAAAGGGAGCGAGCGATCGAAAGAGGGCGAGCTCAGCCGTCCCCTCCTATTTATCCCTTGTATTCGTACTCGTATTCGTACTTGTATTCATCCGTAATCGATATTTGTACTCGATGTCTCCGACTACTAGTTGCGCAGTTCTAACGTACAGTCCGATTAATAAACATCTGCATCCTATCAATCAAAGTTGACAGGCCGTCTGAATCCCCTCGTACCGTTTCCCAAAATAGCACGCGTTGGCTTTGAGATTGTTATCAGTCCGATTTAATAAGCCACCTGCTATCAGTTGCATCAGACTGTAATACTGCGTCGCGGCTTATCGTTCGTTATCAGTTGCATCAGATTGTAACTAGTAGCTAGGCCTACCCTAGTTACATCCACCCCTGCCTTTTTTTGTGTGTTTTCAACCACAAACAACGCTTGGCAGGTGCACTCCTCCAAAGTCAATCGCACAATCGTAAAAAAAATTTTATTGTTCCACTACTGTCCACGTCGTCCCATTCGTATACGATTGACAGTTATACCTATTTCACATATCAACTGTGTCTACATCATCTTCCTGAGACACAAAACAGTTCTAGAATTCACATCCACCCTTTTCGTTTGGTGCCTTCACCAGTTCACTTTTATAGCTTTTTGAACCGTCTGTTCTCATACCAGCGCGACCATGAAAGAATTGATGGTTGCTGACAAAAAATTTCGTCTTCCTTCTGTTCCTCAAACTTCTCCGCGGACCACTTATCTGATGGTCTACTGTCTCTCTGCTTCTGGAAGGAACGGGATCCTCTTTGTTGCCGTTATCCTCCACTTGTGTATCGCGGTTGTTCTGTTGATGGTGATATGGTTCCGGGATGGGTATGTGAATTTCCGTTGTAACTTCCGGTCCCCTAATTGTCTTAGGTTTCTCTGTGTGTAACTGCTCTTCTTGCCTATTCCAATATTTCTTTAATTGAGCAATATTCGCCCACCGATCCGGTTTGGCGTGATCGATGGGTCTTATCTTAAAGGGGCCACCTGCTACTTTAGGCATCTCCACGACTTGCCATATCTCCTGTCCCCAGAGATCGTGGATTTTGTTTCTGCCTAACGGGTGGCTACGCAGTAATACCCTGTCGTTCAGTTTGAGTGGCGGGTCCTTTGTCTGTACCGGCGGTTCCCTTCGCCGTGCTTCATGTTCTAGTCTTTCCTGTACTACCCTGTACATTTCTCTAATTCTTCTCATATGTTCATTCACATATTCCAGTGCGGTGTATGAGCCAGTCATACTCTCCCTTTTTCCTAGGAACAAATCAAGAGGGAGTCGAGCCTCCCGTCCGAACAGCAACATGTGTGGCGCAAAGCCGGTTGTGGCATGGGGGGTGCAGTTGTATAGATATACCAACTCTGGGAGAAAATCCGGCCAACGTTTTTTCTGTTCAGGTTCTAGAGTACGCAGCAAATCATGCATGCTGCGGTTGAACCGTTCACACTGTCCGTTTCCTTTCGGATTAAATGTGGTTGTTCTAGATTTGTTGATCCCGTAGTGGCTGCACAGTTGGTTAATTACTTCTGACTCGAAAGCCCTTCCTTGGTCAGAGTGTAATTGTCTTGGTATGCCATATTTGATGAACCAATGTTCTATTAAGACCTTTGCCACTGTTTTGGCAGTCTGATCTCGTGTGGGCACCGCCACAGTCCATTTGGTGAATACATCAGTCATTACCAACACATGTTCCGTCCCATCCGATGATTGCTCCAACGACGTAAAGTCCATAGCCACAATCTCTAGTGGTTTTGTCGCTAGTAGGTGTCCTGATGGCTGTCTCATTTTGACAACTGGCATTTTCGCATGCTGACACCTCACACAAGCCTCACAATGGCGTTTGACCTCCATTTCCATATTGGGCCAGTAACACCTCCGTCGTAATATTTTGTGCGTCCTGTCCTGACCCTGGTGTCCTGCCCTGTCATGTGCCAACCTTAGCACTTCTTCTCGTAACTGTCCAGGCACCACCACCTGGTGTATTGTCCCATCAATTTGGTCATGAATTCTCCGCATGAGAACACCATCCTCTATACTGAGACGGTCCCACTGACTCAGTATTTTCTTTGTTTCTCGACCAAATTGTTCTCTTTCCCTTCTTCCTGGGAATTTTTGTTCCTGGACGTATTTCAATAGCGGTTGTAAGCCACTATCCGTTCTCTGGGCATCTCTTATCTTTTTGTGATTAAGGCAATTAAAATCACTACTGTCCATATGTCCGGGCTCTGTGGATATGTGCTCCACCCCGGTCTGCCCGTTTTGCATCACTTGTACCCCATGAGGGATATCTGTTGACGCTCTGACCTCACATATTCCTGTCAGCGTTTCTTCCTCATCACCCGGTCTCTCGTAAGGATTCCTTGATAAAGCGTCCGCATTGCCATTGGACCGCCCCGGGCGATATTTTATCTCCAGGTCAAAGAGTGCCAATTCTGCTGCCCATCTCTGTTCGATGGATCCCAACTTTGCTGTCTTTAGGTGCCTCAAGGGGTTATTGTCAGTGTATACCACACATTTAGCACCTAATAGATAGTCCCTGAATTTTTCGGTCACAGCCCATTTTAATGTCAAAAGTTCTAGTTTCATGGCGCTGTAATTTGTCATGTTCTTCTCTGATTCCTTCAGAGCTCGACTGGCATACGCAATAACCCTGAAACCTTGCTTTTGTTGTTGTGATAGCACAGCTCCCAGACCTTTAGAGCTGGCGTCGATTTCTAACCGAAATGGTTTGTCAAAGTCCGCGTATCCCAATATCGGCGCCTCTGTCAAAGCCTTTTTCAAGAGCTTAAACGAGTTCAGGCATTCATCAGTCCATAATTCACCTATCCGGTGTGTTTTACCTTTCTTTTTCTCCTTACTGTGTTTCTTTGTCATTTTGTTTACCAAGTCATGCAACGGTGCGGCAATTTTTGCAAAACCAGGTACAAAGTTCCTATTTTCTTCTTCAGATAACAGACACTCTACAGATGAACGTTTCTCCTGTGCTTTTACTTTGCATGAACTTTCCCTATCCAGTTTCATGGTTAACCTTGAGATCTCATTATTAAGTCTACCAATTTCTTCCTTATCATCATTTTTCTTAGCCAACAAATTGTTCACTTGAAACTTTTCAACATTCAAGTTCATTTCACAGTTCATTTTTTCAATATCTGATAATTTCTCTTCGAGTCTTGTTTGAGACTCTTTCATTGTTTGTTTCCTTTTGTTTCTTACGCCATAACCTCGCCGCTCTGTAGCCTTGACCTGCCTTACAGAGGGCGATCGTTTCACCGGACAGTACCGTGCCATATGTCCGGGTTGCGAACAGGACAAGCAAATTGGCCGACCGTCGGCCGTCCATTGGAGTGATGGCTTGGCAGGACGCGGCCGTCCAACCTGTCTCTGTTTTGTCCCGTTTTTTTCCTGATTCTCAGCTGTTGACCTGCTTTCTAACCTCTCCAAACGTTGGTCAACCTTATCTAGGTGGGCCAACAGTTGAGCCATCATGGTCTCCATCGTGTCGGCCCCTGTGGGTGGGGATTGTTTCTGTTCCGGCACAGAGACTTTGTCCACCGAACAGTTCGATTGGTCCTCATCCTCGGACCTGCGGATCGCTGAGTTCCTGACCTGAAGGAAGGTCAACTGCGGGTCTTTGTGGACCTCCTCTTTCAACTCTCTTCTTAAGATCGGGGTTGCCAGCCCCTCGATGAAATGGTCCCTCAGTAGGCGCACATCAATGTCAGGTGTTTTGCCCTTTACCGAATCAAAGGCCCTGTTCATCCGGTGTGAGTACTCCATCACACTCTCTGCCATTCTCTGCCTTAAGCCTACGAACCCTGATAGCAGTTGCGATCCCGACCGTCTCTCCCCAAAGGTCTCCATAATCAGATCCAGCACCTTATCTGGATCTGATTGGATGGTTTTATCGTGGCATTTGACCTCTGCCCTAACCGTCTCTCCTATACTGCCCATCAGCAGTCTTAATCTTTCCTCTGGTGACATGCCTCCCGAGGCCCAGGCCGCTTTGACCTCTTCACTGAACCTGTTGGTTAAAGTTGGATCACCGTCCCCGTAAAATTTGTTAATGTAGGACTCTCTGGGTAGGACCACTATATGGGTCTGCTTCTCGTCCAGAGTAGACATTTTATTCCGTAAGTAACAAAAAAAAGAGTTCTTTCTTACCGTGTGTGTATGAAAAATTTTTCTCGTTCCTCAATTTTCACAGTTCCTGAATGTCCGAATTCACACACACACAAAACACAGTTATGCACAAGGTTGACTATGGGTGCCTCCAACGGCAAGTCTAGTTGAATTCATCCTGTCCGACGACGCCAATTGTAACGAGCGAACAGTTACCCTGCTCGCAACGCCACATGTTACGAGATTATTTGCCTGTAGTGCCAAATGTAACGAGTTTAACCACTCATTCTACACAACATCGACTACAGTAGAAATACTCGAAGATGCAGGTTCGCTATTGATCCTTTTATTACATGAATCAAGAAATGCTTCAAAATAACACAATGAATCAACAGGAATGCTTCACAATAATAGTCTGAATCAACTGACCCCTAACAGTCCTCACTAGGCTTCATAGAACTGAATCCACATGTCTATCGTCCTTCTTAACACAATACGGCTAACCCGTTCTATCTCCAACTTGATATGTCACACAGACTGACTGATCTAAAGCGAGCGATGAAGAGAGTGCGAGCGATCGAAAGAGAGCGAGCGATCGAAAAGGGAGCGAGCGATCGAAAGAGGGCGAGCTCAGCCGTCCCCTCCTATTTATCCCTTGTATTCGTACTCGTATTCGTACTTGTATTCATCCGTAATCGATATTTGTACTCG
>NW_026733173.1:210000-253978 GCF_028476545.2 Physella acuta
GCAAAATTCTAATGTTTTGGTTGTGGCTGCAGGCAATCTAAGGGAGGTAATCGATAATAATTTGCATTCTTGTCTGCCATGCTTAATTATGTGATTAGTCAAAAAGTCACGCAACATATTTTTTGTAATTAATTAGTGGTCACACTTGTTTCTAATTAACAGAGAGACAGAGGGTAAGGTTTGATAAGGTTATTTTATTGAGTGGTTTCAAAAGTTGTTGTCCTGCGTATTATATTTTATTTGTACAAGCAGTACCAACTACTGCTGTAAGGAACCCGCTGTAAATTGTCATCTATGCATAGACTTCAAGTTAATTTCAATTCAAGGTCAATCAGATAATTTAAACTCAAGGTCATTCCGATTAATTAAACTCAATGTCAATTTTAACTTAATGTCATTCTGATGTTTTAAAATCAATTTCATTCTGATGATTTGAACTCAAGATTATACTACTGATTAAAACTCAAGTTCATTATTTTTTATTAATTAATAATCTATTCTTTTTTTTAAATTGTTTACACATATTTTGCCTGTTGATTTTTTTTTCTTTATATACCGTTAAGTTACAAACAATGGGACGGTTAAGCGGTAACCCGAAAGTCTCGAGTTCGAATCCGGGTCGAAATCAGAAAAAGCGTCTCTGGGTCCATTCAGCTTTGATGGGTACCTAACTCATGTTAGGGCAAGTAGAGGCGGCTGGGCATAATGCTGACCACACCTACCCTTCCCTTTATATGCCGAGGTCAAGAAAGATATGAGCTCTACTTCATCTGCCCAACGGATCGCTAGGTCTAAAGAGTATTCTTTACTTTTTTTTAACGTTACAAAAACTTTGTTGTAAATGTTGCTCTATATCTTCCATATCATTTATTGCAGCTAGACTCCTAATTCAGAAATAATGTGATAATATATTTCCAACCTCACGTTTTTGGTAGGGATCACGCCGGAAACGTGATCGTGGTCACGTCGTAACTCTTTATACCATGAAGTAGGTAGTTGGATTAAGTCACGTCGTACATATATTGGATCACTTTGATGCTTGAAGGCAATCACGTTGGTACTTATACAAGATCACGTGGCATGGATCGATGTGATCACGCCGGTACTTGAACGTGATCATGTGAATACTTAAAAGAAATCACGTCGTAACTTAAAATGTCCCCATTCCCTACTCTATACCCTGGAACATCTTCTGCAAATATTTCTTGACCGCGAAACGAATACAACAGCCGTGGTAAAGAAAAACCAAGGCCCATCTCGATATGATGGAAGATTCTAGAATTATCAAAACATGTCACCGGAAAAACGGAATCAATGTGCGAATGATAGTCGAGGGGGTAGAATTCGATTGGAGGAAATCCACGACGCATGCGCAGAAATAATGCTCGGTATTTGTGGTGCGAATGTTTTGTTTCTTCTAGTATGCATACTTGCTTAGGGTGTGTGTGGGGGGGGGGGGAGGAGAAGAGAGAGAGAGGGCTGCTATTATTTCTGGACATGTCTGAACATCATTAGTTCAGCCAAGATCATCTGCAAGATAGGTTGTTATGCCCATGGTAGCTATAACGATTAGTCCCGAGTTCGAATCCCCGGGCAGATGAGATATAGCAACTCTTCTAGGGGAGACAACTCCAAAATATAACAACTGCTGCCTTGCTCTTTGTTCTTGTTTAGACAAAGTCTATAGAGGCAAATCCAAAAAGAAAAGTAGGTTGAAATCGGAGTCAATGGCCTCAATGGCGCATAACCAGTTGACACGTATCCTTAATTGTGTTGGAGGGTTATCCCTTCCACACTAAAAATTAAGAACGAAGAAGAAGAAGACATCAATATTTTAATTTCGGAGTTTTCTCACCTAAGATATTGCCGGCCAACAGGAAATGAACGCTGATTGGTTGGCTTTCACGTGACGACCCCCCCCCCCTCTCACCCAACTCTCTCCCCCTACCCCGTCAGGTGAAATATTCGGTCTTCGTTTTCGAAACCCGAGTATTATTCTCGCGACTTTTAATCGACCTACCAATCCACCTTGCCGTATTCGTACAGAGTGATATAACTACTGTGATTTTTAAAGCGACGGGTAACTAAAACATTCCTAACAAGGACAAAAGATTCTGGGGACCAAATAATGATTTTGGATAGAGAGTATCAACGTTGTAATTCTGTCATTATTCGACACAAATTAATATATGATTTTATACTATAGTTGAGCCTACATCTTCGTGATTTTTTCTATCTCTGAGAAATGCGGATCCAAAACGGAAGTGACGTAATATTCCCCGAATGATTTATGCGACATTTATCAAAAGTCATATCTCAATCAATAAACCAGCACAAGTCAGCCTTGGGCGTGTCTCCGGATAACGACATGATTGAAGCTTGATCACACCCCCGGGCGCCTCCCTCGGTCCGTCCCCCAGAGACCCGGGCGTAGATTTATTTATTAGCTCCCTTGCTTCTCTCTGTGCTTGAGTTACCTCCCTCTAGTGCCTAATATTTGAGCAGTAGTCCCTTGCAATCGGAGATCTATTAGATGAGCTCACATCCATCAATTCCATCCCCTTTTCCATTACCCTCTCAATCTGCCCCCCTACCCTCCCCCACCCTACGCCACACACCTTTTTTTTTCTCATCTCGACCTAATAAAGCTTGTTGATATAGTTTTGACTATTTCTGTAAAAAACGATTGGTCGTCTAAATTTAGAACTGTTGTAGGTGTACTTTAGTTCGTTTCACACGTTTTTAGGCAAATACACATTTAGTTGACATCTATCTTAAAAACTAACATCTATCGTGAATTTATCTAAGCTGATGTATATAAAGTAGTTTGACATCTGTGATATTAGTTGATATTCGTATTCTTGTATGACATATATAGTATATATTGAATTTGTATGTATTGTATATTTGTATGAATCAGGTGACCTCTGTCCACACAACTCTTCTATGTGAATGTCTTAACTGAGCACATTGATGTTCGGATATAGCGTTGATGTACAAAAGATCACACGATACTAGATCACGCAGTACGATCATATAATATGATCATACGATAAAGATCACATAATCAAAGATCACTTAAAGCAAGATCACATGATACAAGATAACATTTTACAAGATTACATGATCCGAAATCACCTAGTATAAGATCACTTGATATTAGGCCACCATATACAAGATCACATCATACAAGAACACGTGATACAAAACCACATGTTACAAGATCACATGAAACAGCACTGTGTGTTTAAGATCAGACAGAGTAAAAGATGCAAACCAACTTCTTAATCGCTTAATATTGCGGCTGACGAAATTAGAAGCTAAAATCGAATGTCTAACATTTTATAAAAGCTAGTAAAGGTACCCAAGACTAGCCACAGCGATATGATTACAAATTAACTGTTGCCAATTAGACACATTGCTTAGCTAATTAAATAATGCAGAGCTAGTTATGATTGTTTAAGTATGAACGCTATTGAGTTTCTGTCAAAAATGTGAGATTTGCTTAAACTTAAATAGCTTAATAGGCGAATGGATTATCGTTCTTTAAAACCTAGGCATAGTTAGGCTGACGTCCCATTAGTACATAGCTTTATCGTTTAGCTTGTTGCCCTACTAGATACAATTACAGAAGTTACTTATTTGTCCTGTTAGCTTCCTGTCCTATTAGGACATTTTTATTGTCCTAGGGGTCGTCCATAAATGACGCCACACGCTTAGGGAGGAGGAGGGTCCATAATTTTGTGACGGTTGTGATGAGGGGGAGGGGGGAGGGTTCAGATGGTGCGACGTCACACTTTTAGAAAACGAATTTTAGACGTTATTTCGCGTTTTAGAAAACTGTTTTAATAAATTGTAATAGGAATTGATTAATATACTCTATTTTGACAGAGTTTAGACAAGATTTAGAAAAAATATCGATGTTAAAAAAAAAAATTCAACTGCAATTTTGAGGGGGGTTGCAGGCTGATGTGTGACGTCATTTTAGGGGGGGGGGGTCTGGCTTTTTGTGACGATGTGTGACGGAGGGAAGGGGGGGAGGTAAAAATAGTCCAAAAAAGCGTGACGTCATTTATGGATGACCCCCTATTAGGACATTTTTATTGTCCTGTTAAGACATTGTCCGTTACAAGATGATCTCAGACAATGAGCTAGCTTCTAGTTTAATTTTCCAATGTGTGTGGACGCTGTAACGCCACAAGACGGAGCGGGGTCCAGTCCGTATAATTGTATAGGGTGACCCCCCCCCCCCCCCGTAGAAAAATATTTGACAGAAATGCTGCTTATATAACATAGATTCTTTATTCAAAAACTTTTCAATTAATTATATTAAGGACTGTTCTATAATAAGCTGCCGTATAATAGTAAAAACAATGTTTGTAAACACAACCAACTCTGGAACAACAACAGCACTCAGCACACCTGAGAACTGAGTGCTGGCACCAATCTTGTTTCCCCATCACCCATCTCACCCATCTCACCCATCTCACCCATCTCACCCGTCTCACCCATCTCACCCATCTCATCCATCTCACCCATCTCACCCAGCACACCTGAGTGCTGGTACCAATCTTGTTTCCCCATCACCCATCTTTGCTAAGATCATTTTTAACCCTTGCTAAATTCATGCTGCGGAATTACCAGATGTCAGATTATCCATTAACGTAATTAAACAATTTTTTTTTTAAATAGAGCACTTTAATTTTTTCTGTTCATGCGCAGTTGTCAGTAAATAACATAAAAAAATAAATAAAGGGAAGTTCCATTTCGAACCGGTGGACCCACGGCGCAGATGAAGTAGAGTTCACCTGTTTCTGCGACCTCGGCATATGAAGGTACAGTGTGGTCAGCACTATGCCCAGCTGCCTTTACTTTCCCAACGTGAGTCAGGTCCCCATCAGCTGAGTGAACTCAGGGACCGTACTACGACTCTAACCGGGTCCCCGAACTCGAGGCTTTAGAGTTAGCAGTTCATTAATTTTTAACCCATGCTTAACCCCCCCCCCCCCCCCCCCCCCGTGTCATATTGTCGTATAATTTGATCTCGAGAGATTAACTGATTTAAAAATAAAAGAGCTTTTTATTTTTTTGTTATGCAATAGCAAAGTAACGTTAGCTTTCGAAACGGTCGGCCCTGGTGGTAGGCGAAGTAGAGTTCATCTGTTTCTTTGACCTTGGCATATGAAGGGAAGGTGAGGGCAGCACAATCTCCAGCCGCCTCTACTTTCCCTACCGTCAGTCAGGTACCCATCAGAGCTGAGTGGACTCAGGGACGTTCTACGATTCTAACCTGGGACCCGGACTCGAGACTTAGCAGTGGAGCACTCAACCATTCGACCACGCCGATTATTTTTATCCAAAGCTTAATGCTGTGAAATTCCCCGATGTCAGATTATCGATTAATTTGATGCGCGAGAGATTAATTGATTATCTTGAGTAAAGTTTTGAAAAATAAGTGCTCGTTCTTTTTTTTCTGCTCATGCGCAGTTGTCAGTAAATAACAATAGGATGACTTGAAATTCTGGAAAAATCTGGCCAATACGTTTCTTTTAAAAGTATGATTAGTTTTTAAATGCCGGTTAGGCGTTTAACAAAGTAGGTTAGAGAGTAGGCATTTTTATGAGACTGATGGTTGCAATGGGGCCAGCAATTAGTTAGTGTGATTTGAAGACTGCATGAATAAGTACGCGTATGAAGAGATTTTAGACGAGTCTTAGAATTTAGTGTGTAAGTGAATGTATGTGTGTATGTAGGTCTATGTATATGTTAGTATTTGTAAGTGTGTGAGGTATGTTGACGTTTGTGTGTGAGTGTGCTAATCTGGGTATGTGTGTGGGTGTAGGTGAGATATTTCTTATGTGAATATTGCTCAGATGTTAGCGTGTGTTTTGGTGTATGTAAATGCGAGCAACAACATATCACATCTCTCTACTATATTTAACAATAGACCGGGAGTGATCTCCCCTAACCTTTCTCGAATATTCTTATATGACTTGGAATATAGACATAATTTTTAATTACTTCAACTTTTAAAACTAGAATAGAATCTCATAGAAAAAAGAACTGCACACCAAGCGAACGCCAAAACAAAATGTGCATAATAGTGCGCAATATTATTAGTACTTTATAAAATTACATGCGTTTTTTGAGAAATCGGAAATGGCATAAATTAGTACTTCCGGTCAACAGAAATTACTCAAAATTTGACAAAAGGTAGAGAATTAGATCTTTCACTTACATGTGAAATTTCATTTATCTATCTGAAATAGTACTCAAGTTATAGGCTTTTGAAAAATTCAAAGTAAAAAAGTACCACTTCCGGTTATCAGAAATCGTTCGAAAGTTGATCAGGATCTACGATTTTGATAAAATACTTATATATGAAATTTCATCAACCTAGCTCTAACGGTACTCAAGTTATCGTGTTTACACACAGACAGACACACAGACAGACACACAGACATACGGACAAGATTGCAAAATTATGTTTTTCCGTATCAGTGAGGTGTAAAACGTCGAGATTTATGAAAATCTCGATTTTTTTTTTGCACGATTACAAGACTTTCTCTATACTTCGTATATACGAGAAAATAAAAAGACTACAGTCAGTTAATGTTAACGAGGATACAGACTTACATAAGAACAACTTTGATTTTCTTAAATTAGGTATTTATTTACTGTGCTGTTTCTTTTGTTACTGTAGTGTATATCTTTCTATGTTAAAATTGATTAATTAAAACTTTCCGCCAGTGTTTTAGATTACAATTGAATTTCATATTGTCCTAGTTATTTCCCTTTAGATAATTCATCAAAACCAAGGGAAACACTATAAAGTTTTGATACAAATCTTAGTTTGAAAAAGTTAAAAATTAACGGTTAAAATTGAGAAGAAAAATTATTTTAAAAAATATTTTTATTACTTAAAGTTTAAATTTTAATAATCTACACTCTTTTTTTCTATAAATTTAAAATTAATAATACACTCTAATTTAAATGACTAAACTTTTGGCTATATTAAATAATACATTTGTAAAGAAATTATTAGAAAATTTAAAGTAATCGATACACAGATGTCGAAGTTTGCACGAGGGATATAATATATCTTGTAAATCAAGCCATGGGTGGCTACAATGTGAATTTTTGGCCTCGCAGCTGAGGAAGGACTACAGTAAACTAAGCCAGGGATCGGCAACCTGCGGCTCGCGAGCCGCATGCGGCTCTTTTGGTGTCGAGATGCGGCTCTTCAACTCGATTCACAAATATCAATAATTTTTTTACTTTATTTTCAATACTCATACTTTTTTTGCACGATTACAAGACTTTCTTTATACTTCGTATATAGGCCTACGAGAAAGTAAAAAAGTGTACATGATAAAATCTGTGTCCAATAGTGTACGTACCAAAACATGAGTCCTATGGTGTACAAAATTGTTTCCTGATTGTGTACTTCAGACGCAAACGAACTTTTCAGCCTAGTCAAAGGAAATCTATGTTAGCATGATTGATTTTAAAGATCGAAGATAAGGTCAAGTTCTGTTCACGATAGTAAGTTATATTTATGGCGTTTTTGGGAAGGGGGGAAGTGGACTTTGGGATTGTGACAATGTTAGGGGGGAGGGTGGGGAGTTGGCGGTGGGGTATAATGAGGTACTAGTGGATTGTGACATTGTGTGGGTGGGGTAGGGGTTAAGAATTGGATTAGGGGTTTAGGGTTGAAGTAGGGGTTTAGGGTTGAGGTAGGGGTTTAGGGTTGAGGTAGGGGTTTAGGGTTGAGGTAGGGGTTTAGTGTTGAGGTAGGGGTTTAGGGTTGAGGTAGGGGTTTAGTGTTGAGGTAGGGGATTAGGGTTGAGGTAGGGGTTTAGTGTTGAGGAAGGGGTTTAGGGTTGAGGAAGAATTTAGGGTTGAGTTCGGTGTTTAGGGTTGGGGTAGGGGTTTAATGTTGGGGTGGGGGTTTAGAGTTGGGGTAGAGGTTTAGGGTGGGGGTTTAGTGTTGTGGTAGGGTTTTAGTGTTGGGGTACGGTGATGGACAGGGACTCGGAACATCGTGTAGTAGGGTAGAGGGTAGTTACTGAATTAACGGAATTTTTTTTAAAAAAGATGTTTTGAGATGCGTAATCAAACCTCCATTTAATTATAACGTGCTTGGTAATTAATATTTTCTCCTGTATCATATTGGTGAAACACACACACACACAGAGTCATCACGTGACAACACCCCATTCCCCCACCCCCTCCCTACACCCCCTCCCTACACCCCCTCCCTACACCGTTACCATCATTTTTTGATTTGTTGTCGTTGCCTAGGTGATCATCTCGCTAGACTGGATTAATCTCGTCAATGGCAGTAGTTTCCCTTTCTTTCATAGCCACATTATTTCATTCATTGCCTGAGTTCGGTCTCAGAAGAAATTTTTAAACTCGGGTTTTCCCCGTACAAAAAAATAAATGCGATCATAACAATGCATATTAGGAGCTTAAAAGGAGCTTAGATAAAATAACATATTGATGGGAGTTGATCATTATCCGGGATAGTGTTTAGAGGGATTGGGCTATAGGGAGAAAATAGTTGGGATAAGGTCTAATTATTGGTATACATTTTTAACGATTATTTTGATTACATCGATTATTTTGATTAACTTGATTATTTTCATTAACTTGTTTATTTTTATTATTTTTTTAACTTGATTATTTTGATTGACTTGGTTATTTGATTACCTAAATTATTTTGATTATTATATTTTCATATTATTATTTTTGATTTAGTTTATATTTAAACTTGATTATTTGGATTTTTAAAAAAAAATAAACCTCTTTTTCTTCTTCGTAATATTGAAGGTTACGTCCTCAAATTCAAGTATCGCGTTTCAAAATTGATTATTTGGATACACGAATAACTGAATAAAGTTCAATATTTGATACTTTTAATTATATAAAAAACACCCATAACAAGGTTTGGGATAAACTTATTTATTTAGTTTAAATCGATTATTAAAAATATGGGGCAAATGTAGTAGAGTTCGTCTTTTTCAAGAAACTCGGCATATAAGGGGATAGTGTGGTCAGCCGCCTTTGTTTTAAGTCAGGTACCCAAAACAGCTGGGTGGACTCAGAGACCTCCTACAGACTCGAACCCGGGATCCGAACTCGAGACGTTATCAGTCTACCGCTTGGCCACACTGTCCTTTTAAATAAGTGGCCAACATGTTGATTACAATAAGTGGCCAACATGTTGATTACAATAAGTGGCCAACATGTTGAATACAATAAGTGGCCAACATGTTGAATACAATAAGTGGCCAACATGTTGAATACAATAAGTGGCCAACATGTTGAATACAATAAGTGGCCAACATGTTGAATACAATAAGTGGCCAACATGTTGAATACAATAAGTGGCCAACATGTTGATTACAATAAGTGGCCAACATGTTGAATACAATAAGTGGCCAACATGTTGATTACAATAAGTGGCCAACATGTTGAATACAATAAGTGGCCAACATGTTGATTACAATAAGTGGCCAACATATTGAATACAATAAGTGGCCAACATGTTGATTACAATAAGTGGCCAACATATTGAATACAATAAGTGGCCAACATGTTGAATACAATAAGTGGCCATCATGGTGAATACATAAAGTGGCCAACATATTGAATACAATAAGTGGCCAACATATTGAATACAATAAGTGGCCATCATGGTGAATACATAAAGTGGCCAACATATTGAATACAATAAGTGGTCAACATGCTAATTACAATAGAATACACGTTAGATACCGTTCAATTCCCTACACTTGTCCCTTCAGCTTTGTGATGTATTTGTCTATCAGCTTTGTGATGTACTTGTCTATCAGCTTTGTGATGTACTTGTCTATCAGCTTTGTGATGTAGGCCTACTTGTCTATCAGCTTTGTGATGTACTTGTCTATCAGCTTTGTGATGTACTTGACTATCAGCTTTGTGATGTACTTGACTATCAGCTTTGTGATGTACTTGCCTATCAGCTTTGTGATGTACTTGTCTATCAGCTTTGTGATGTACTTGACTATCAGCTTTGTGATGTACTTGTCTATCAGCTTTGTGATGTACTTGTCTATCAGCTTTGTGATGTACTTGTCTATCAGCTTTGTGATGTACTTGCCTATCAGCTTTGTGATGTACTTGTCCCTTCAGCTTTGTGATGTGCTTGTCCCTTCAGCTTTGTGATGTACTTGTCCCTTCAGCTTTGTGATGTACTTGTCCCTTCAGCTTTGTGATGTACTTGTCCCTTCAGCTTTGTGATGTACTTGTCTCTTCAGCTTTGTTATGTACTTCACTATCAGCTTTGTGATGTACTTCACTATCAGCTTTGTGATGTACTTGTCTCTTCAGCTTTGTGATGTACTTGTCTCTTCAGCTTTGTGATGTACTTGTCCCTTCAGCTTTGTGATGTACTTGTCTCTTCAGCTTTGTTATGTACTTCACTATCAGCTTTGTGATGTACTTGACTATCAGCTTTGTGATGTACTTCACTATCAGCTTTGTGATGTACTTGACTATCAGCTTTGTGATGTACTTGTCCCTTCAGCTTTGTGATGTGCTTGTCCCTTCAGCTTTGTGATGTACTTGTCCCTTCAGCTTTGTGATGTACTTGTCTATCAGCTTTGTGATGTACTGTCTATCAGCTTTGTGATGTACTTGTCTATCAGCTTTGTGATGTACTTGTCTATCAGTTTTGTGATGTACTTGTCTATCAGCTTTGTGATGTACTTGACTATCAGCTTTGTGATGTACTTGACTATCAGCTTTGTGATGTACTTGCCTATCAGCTTTGTGATGTACTTGACTATCAGCTTTGTGATGTACTTGACTATCAGCTTTTTGATGTACTTGACTATCAGCTTTGTGATGTACTTGATTATCAGCTTTGTGATGTACTTGACTATCAGCTTTGTGATGTACTTGTCCCTTCATCTTTGTGATGTACTTCACTATCAGCTTTGTGATGTACTTCACTATCAGCTTTGTGATGTACTTGACTATCAGCTTTGTGATGTACTTGTCCCTTCATCTTTGTGATGTACTTGACTATCAGCTTTGTGATGTACTTCACTATCAGCTTTGTGATGTACTTCACTATCAGCTTTGTGATGTACTTGATTATCAGCTTTGTGATGTACTTGACTATCAGCTTTGTGATGTACTTGTCCCTTCATCTTTGTGATGTACTTCCCTATTGTGATGTACTTGTCCCTTCATCTTTGCGGTCTATTTGACTATCAGCTTTGTGATGTTCTTGACCAAAGAGATAAACGACCTCAACATTAATTTAATTAAAACAGTCAAAGGGACTTAACTCTCAATGATCAGTGACGCCATCGGTTTCAATTTTTCTTCTCCAATTCGCCCACCAAAGCAACAGATAACGGATAAAAAAAAAACCGGCAGTTTTAACCGGCTTGATCTAGCACGTCGTCGTGAAGTCTAGACAGTAAATTGTCATTAATTATCTCCCCTGAACGCAAAATCAAAGATTTTTTTCCACTCCTTACGTGGTAACGATCAAACCAAGTATCGAATCAAAATATTCAATTAAACGCTTTTATAGAAAGTATCGATATTCCGTTTTTTTTTTAAAGCTTGGTATAGATATAATCATGAATCTAAAAATAAATCTGCATCCATTTTATTTATAATCGATTACATGCACATATCTAGACGGCGAATACAATCACATTAGGGGGGTAATAAAAATGGCGCGGATATTTCTGTTCTAATTTCTGCATGTACATGTTTTCTTTTCATTAACTTCTAGGATTTTTATGTCCAACGGAGCCATGTTACAGCAACAATCTCGGAAAAATTATTTTTTCATTTTATTTTCACGCATCATTGAATTTTTTTTTTTGGCGTTATGACGTCAAAGTTGTATATGCCATGCAAATTGCATCACATTAGCTTAATTCAATTGCAATATCATCAGACCTTAGGGTACTGACGAAACTATTCGGCTTGGGGGTCAGCGTGGTCGGGTTGGTAAAGCTCATGGTTGCTAAACCTTCTCGAGTTCGAACCCCTGTCAAATTAGGCTCGTTAGCTTGAGACAGCAACCCATCTAGAAGAGAAAACTAAAAGAAGAGAAAAATAAAACCTGCTCCTTGTAGTTTGTTCTTGGATGAACAAAGGCTATAAAAGCAAATCCAAAAATTAAAGCAGGCTGATGTGGAAGTCAGTGTCATATATAACTTATAATACGCTGCCATGAAATACTTAACCAGTGTTTCTTCCAGACTTTTTTCTCCGGGGGGGGGGGCACTTGAAATTTTCGGGGGGGGGGGGGGGCGGTAGACTTTTTTCGGGGGTGGCGGACACTGTTAAAAGTATATATTTTCTATATAAATTATATACATTTCTTTTCGTTCGGCAGCGCGGTAGAAGAAACTCTGGAAGAAACTCTGTACTTAACTGTTTTGGACGAAATCCGGTCCAGTATTACAAATTGCGAACGAAGAAGAAGAAGATCATAGTTTAAAACCCGTCTTAGCTTTAGGACTTGTGATCTTCATTTTGGAAACTCAGGGTCACGCTGACCCGGTCGCCGTACTCCCACCCACAACGGCCCACTCCCCACTGGACTCCACCCCCACCTCTCACAACCTCTCAAAGTTCATACATAAAATAATCTAGTGTTGTTTTTTTTAAATTCCTAACAGATATGGCTTATTGCTCAGGTGCATGTCAGAAAAAAACAAATATTGATACTTTAAAGATCTTTTCTTGAGACCATTTTTATAGGGTCAACTCCACGTTCATCAACTTTATACCAACATTGTATATGATCATAATTATGGTTTAACATTAGTTTGTTTAGAAATCTTTATATCAGACTGGAATACAATAAATATTTGTTTAGGTGTATCAATTAATCAAAGTGATTCTTGTGCTTTCTTGATTATAACTAAAATATCTAGATTTTAGTATAGTAAATGATCTTCTTTATTTTGGCTTAAAATAAAGATCTTTAATTCTGAGTTAACCAAAGATCATTCTGGTACTTCAAAAATAAAAGAATATTTTAAATGCCTGAAACGTGTTTCAATTAGCTTGTTGAAAAAAAGCTTGCATGTTTGACATATACATATCCTTTTCAAAAGGATAATATACACTTAGACTAACACAAAGATCTTTCATTTATGGTATTTACAAGCATCTTTCATAAAGGAAGATCAACATATATATTTCAGCATGACACATATCTTTCCTTTAGACCAATGTAAAGAGCATTCCTTCAATCAACACAAAGATCTTTCATTCAGGATAGTTAGATCTTTCCTTTAGACCAATGTAAAGAGCATTCCTTCAATCAACACAAAGATCTTTCATTCAGGATATCTAGATCTTTCCTTTAGACCAATGTAAAGAGCATTCCTTCAGTCAACACAAAGATCTTTCATTCAGGATATTTAGATCTTTCCTTTAGACCAATGTAAAGAGCATTCCTTCAATCAACACAAACATCTTTCATTCTGGATAGTTAGATCTTTCCTTTAGACCAATGTAAAGAGCATTCCTTCAATCAACACAAACATCTTTCATTCTGGATAGTTAGATCTTTCCTTTAGACCAATGTAAAGAGCATTCCTTCAGTCAAAACAAAGAACTTTACGTTTTATTTCTGCTCAGACACTCGACCGTAAATCCCAGTACTCGACTTCACGATTATCTCTGGAATCGCCCTCTTTATAAAACAAACAGGAAATACTTCTCTTCGGTAATCGACTGACGGAAATGAAATCGATACTGGAATGATTTCGAGTCGCGATAGCAGCTGTTGGATGACGTGGGATCGATATCGATTAATCGGACGCTTAGTGGACTTCTGGACACTTAGCGGGATCGAATACGCGATTACTCTTGTTTGAAGTTTGATTCGCTATCTTCTCCTCGCACGTAGGATTGGTCCGACTTTTTGGTGTTTTTATCGCACTATTATTTCACTTTTCCTCGTCCATTAGACCGTTGTTTAGTTTTCCCTTTTGTTCTTGTACAATGAGATTCTTGTTGTCTAGTGATTCCGTCGTATAAGTAAAGTTCCTTTTTAGACCAAGATATCCATTGGGCAGACTAAGTTGAGTTCGTGTTTCTTAGGCATCGACATATGAAGGGATGGAGTAATCGGCTACAGGACATTACCCCTCCCCCCACTCGGACATTTCCCCTGGATATCCCCCCTCCGTATTTACCACCCGGAGCAATTACCCTCTGTCAATTAACCCCCCCCCCCCCTTTCAATTACCCCCTGGGGAATTACCCCCCCCCCCCCAACCACCAAGATAGAATCATGATTCTAACTCCAACTCTATACCTATATCTTACCTTAATCCTAACCTTAAGACAAAGACAAAAAACCTAAGAATTCACCTCACCATAAAATAATCCCAAATCCAAACCCAACTCCAGACATTGATTTGAGCCTAACCCTGATTCTAACCCTAACCCTAGCGCTAACCCTAGACCTAGCCCAAACTCAAACCTTAGCTCTAACTCTAGCTGAACCTTAAGCTATGACACGGGGGGGGGGGGGGGGGGGAATGTCCGGGGGGTAGTTGAGGGGGGGGGGGGGGGAATGCCCTGTTCCCGGGGTAATCAGCACTATTCCTAGCCGCCCTTACTTTCCCCAACATAAGTCGGTTAGCCATCAGAGTTGGGACGTTACAAGTTGGAAGGGAAAACCTAATTCGAGTTATTCGAGTTAGCTCTACCGTTTGACCACCTGCCCCACCGTAGTAGTAACACTGCGCATAAAACGATAACGATTATTAAACCCAAAGAGCTTTGTATAAGTTTGGGATTAGGTTTGTTTTAGGTTTGGTTTTGGTTCAAATAGAGGAAAATGAAATAAGTTAAGATCTCATTTTTGCAATATTTTTTAATACGAAAATATGTGTTTATATGTGAATGTATGTATGCGTGTGTATGTGTGTATGTGTTTGTGTGTACGTGCGTATGTATGCATGTATGTAGGCCTATGTGTGTCTGTGTATATTTTGGTGCATGTGTGTATGTGTATGTATGCAATTGTATGTGCATATGTGTGCATGTGTTTGTGTATGTGGGCATTTGTGTGTCTGTATATGTGTATGCGTGTATGACTGTTTGTGTGTATGTGCTTGCGTGTATGAGTTTATCTATGTGTGTATGTGTGTATGCGTAAAGCACCCACAATAATTTCATGTAAGAAATCCTCATCAGAGGACACACACACACACACACACAGATGAAACATAAGACAAAAATCTCTCTGCTTTTCCCTGTGCATGTTAACTGTTTGGTCTGTTCTACAATTCCCATTCAGTGGAAATGTATTTAAATATTATCTCCGTACGTCTATTCTACTCCCTCTGCCCCAAAATAGTTTGCCTTTCAATACATTTTCACTCCTACAAAGTTATGGCACAGCCTGCTGATAAAACATTCAATGTTCGTACTATGTTTTCCTCAAACTGTATCCGTTAGTTCAAAAACATTTTTTAAAAATAACAATGCAAAAACAAGAGTTTGAAATCAATAGTCAAACGGTAAACATAGGGTAGACAACCACTGTTACAGCGGAGTAGATACAGGCGGAGTTATCGTTACTTTCAGCCGCCCGAGCTAGGTCGCTGTATAGATTAGTCGGGTGGGGGAGAGGAGGGGGAGGGGGAATCTGTGTTCGTTCAGTTTTATTTGTAATTTTTTTAACTAGCTAAGTTTTGTTTGTTGTTGATAATTTTTATTTGCTAACTATTTGTTTATTCTTTTATTTTTATTTTATAACTCTAGCAATGTATGTTTCTGTATTTATTTACTGTATGTTAACATTTTAATTAATAAGTATCGCTGTTTTAGTTAACTTAGTTTTAACACAATATTTTGTGGTGTTTGTAAACTGTTTGTTAACACGTTCATGTTACTGTGTTTGTTAATGTTAACATACTGAAACACACGGTGTTATCAACGGGTCGTATGTGGTATTGATAAAAATATAATTAATTATGCATTGTTTTAAGTTTTGATAAGTTTAGGGGCGCTTGTAGAGCTTTATGACGTCATTTATCTAGTTTTCTAGTATCACGTGACGAAATGTTACTGTTGATGGTGAGGTTAAAACCCTCTAAAATAGGATGACGTCAATTATGGGTGGGGGGGTGGGGTGAGGTGGTTTAAGGTAGGGAGGGTCAGGATAGAGGGAGAGACAAAGTGGAGAGGGAGAGATATTGGATAGAGAGGGACAGACAGGGTTGAGAGGGAGAGAGGTGGGATAGGGTTGTGGAAAAGACAGGGTGGAGTGGAAGAGAGATAGAGAGAGAGAGAGAGAGACAGAAGAGAGTAGTCAGGCTAGAGAGAATGGTGAAACTAACAATTGATACGCGACTAAAAGAGGGAGCCTGGGAGAAACGGAGTTCAATCGAAGCCCGGTGCTACGATGCCGTGTCGACCTGAGTGCTGGCATTGATTATAAATTAAACCTCCGGCAGCCGACGACATTATGTAACGGATAAAGTAGGTCCATGTTCAGTAATGTTAGGTCGTTATGGAATGGTTAGCATATCGTGGAAGTATTGTTCAGGCGTTAGCATTAAACGTTTAGCCGTGCGGCGTCAAAACGGCCAATGACAAAACGGCCCCGTCAAAACGACCCCGACAAATTGGCCCCGACATAAGAGCCCCGTCGAATTGACCCCGTCAAAATGGCCAGCGACATATGGACCCCGTCATAAAGGCTCCCGATAAATAGGCTCCCGTCATTTATTTTTTTCCAAAAAACGGCCCCTGTCATTACGACTCCCGACAAATAGGCTCCCGCCATTTAGTTTCTCCACAAAACGGCCCCTGTCATTACGACTCCCGACAAATAGGCTAGCGTCATTTTGGCTCACGACAAAAGGGCTCCAGTCAATTTGGCTCCCGACAAAAGGACCACTGAAAATACGGTTTCTGTAGAGACTAAGTCTCCTGGCAAAGCGGTTTCATTGAATATGACACCTGCCAGTGGGACCCCTTCATCAATATTCTTTAGAGTTAGCTTATCTAACACTCTTAAGTAATACAACGTATGCATCTCTTGTTCGGCAGGCCTTATTTTTATATTAGTTTATCTATTATAAAATATAGTATGTTTTAATTTAAGGGTCATCTATCGATGACTTCCATAATTGAGTCGGTTATAGGCTGTTCCAACTCAGTGTGTGGGGAGAAGGGTCCACGCTGTACCTTCCTACCTCCAGTATGCTTGTAGGTCATCAAAACAAAATGTGGTTATCCTGTAAACATCATGTATATCGTACATTTTCACTTCTGTGCTCGCTTTTATGCAACAGATCTTTACTGTTGTAAATTAAACATTATCAAAATTTTAGAATTGGTAGATTTTAGCTGTTAAGGGCTTGATTTGTTTGTGAATTGATGTTGGTTCATGAAAAACAATTTCATTCAGGCATTAAAAAGAGGTTATAGTAGTAGTGGAGGTAGGACAAAATGGTTACTTTTATGCCAATAGTGGTCATGCCATTCATTTGTCTGGAGCCAATATGTCGGGAGTCATTTTGTCGGTAGCCAATATGTCGGGAGCCCATTCGTCGATAGCTAATATGTCATGAGCCCATTTGTCGGGAGCCCATTTGTTGTGAGCCCTTATGTCGGGAGCCAATATGTCTGGAGCCACTTTGTCGGGAGCCAGTATGTCCTGAGCCTATTTGTCGGGAGCCAATATGTCGAGAGTCCATTTGTCGGGAGCCTATATGTCGCGAGCCAATATAACGGGAACCCATTTGACGGGAGCCAATAAGTCGGGGCCCTTTTGACGGGGCTATTTTGACGGGGTCGTTTTGTCGGGGCCGATTTGTCCCGGGCCGTTTTGACAGGGCACCACGTTTAGCATATCGTGCGTGGGCAGAGGTGTAGCGACCCTTCCCGGCGCCCGGGGATAAACGTTCATTTTTGCGCCCCCCCCCCCCCCTCCAGGCCTCTGATACTGGGACTACTGTTCAGGTATTATCATTACATATTTAGCATTTCGTGGAAGTATTTTTCAGCCATAAGCATTACACGTTTAGCCTATCGTGCAACCATGTCGTTAGCATCAAATGTTCAGCATATAGTGGAACTATTCCAGCATTAGCATTACATATTTAGTATATCGTTGAAGTACGTACAGGCATTAGTATTAAATGTTTAGCATATCGTAGAATTATTGTTCAGGAATTAGCATTTAATGTTTAGCATATCATGATACAGGCATTAGTATTAAATGTTTAACATAGTGCTAAAGTTAGAATTTAAAATAGTCCCTTAGCGTTGGAATATGACTAGACACAAGTACCCCCTCCCCCTCCATCTCTCTTATGACTTTAGAAGAATTATCACAGACATAATGTCTCAGACAAAAATATCACAACCTTTAAGCTGCTTGCACCACAATTATGTTAAGTCAGTATTACAAGTCACTGACGTTTCACGTGTTCATAAGTCAAATTCAAGCAAAACTTGTAGAACTGCAGAAAAAAAAAGAAAAAGAAATTTCTTGTACTATTATTATAAAGAAACATTTACATCTTTTATTTTCTTAGTTATGAATATTACATTGAATAGATTATCGTTTAAAAATACTATACGTTTTACTTTTTTATGCTTTTCTTGTATTTATGTCTCTATTTAGATTTGACTGTTGAGGTTAATTATGTAGTTCCACGTAAGTTGCCTATTCCTACTTGTTTGTATTTAGTTTTATAACAAAAGCTTTTCAGTGTAGTTTTCCCATCAGGATTTTTTTTTTAATGAATGAGTTCCAACTGCACGTGCAGTTAATGTAATTGACTAAATCTTAATCAGAGCAAAACGCCATTAGTGAGCGACCAGCAAATACTGATGGGATGTTCGCCTTGTTTCAGAGTGTTCTTTCAACACTGTCCGCCTTTCACAAGTCATTCAGGTTTTCAACTCATTAAGTTTTGTTTAATTAAGATTCTAACAGCTACAAACATCGCTAGATAAAAGTGTATTTGTTTGCCTGGAAATTAGGCCGCCATTAGACCTGTAAACAGAGCTAACATTGATTTCATCACCATTTAGTTCCGTATTTACAAAGATATTAGCGTACTTGCGTGTGTTCAGTGGTGAGAGAGGTGTTTGAAAGTTTTAGTTGTACTAGCAGCATTACAAAGTTGGTGATAACATTAATATGTTGGTAATAACATTAAAAGGTAGGTGAAAAATTAAAAATTTGGTGATAACATAAAAAAGTTGGTGATAAAGTTGAGGATAACATTAAAAAGTTGGGGATAACATTAAAAAGTTGGTGATAACATTACAAAGTTGGTGATAAAATCAAAAAGTTGTGGATAACATTAAAAAGTTGATGATAAAGTTGGGGATAACATTAAAAAGCTGGTGATAACATTACAAAGTTGATGATAAAGTTGGTGATAACATTAAAAAGTTGGTGATAAAGTTGGGGATAACATTAAAAAGTTGGGGATAACATTAAAAAGTTGGTGATAACATTAAAAAGTTGGTGATAACATTAAAAAGTTGGTGATAAAGTTGGGGATAACATTAAAAAGTTGGTGATAAAGTTGGGGATAACATTAAAAAGTTGGTGATAACATTAAAAAGTTGGTGATAAAGTTGGGGATAACATTAAAAAGTTGGTGATAACATTAAAAAGTTGGTGATAACATTAAAAAGTTGGTGATAACATTAAAAAGTTGGTGATAAAGTTGGGGATAACATTAAAAAGCTGGTGATAACATTACAAAGTTGCTGATAAAATCAAAAAGTTGTGGAAAACATTAAAAAGTTGGTAATAACATTAAAAATTTGGTGATAAAGTTGGGGATAACATTAAAAAGTTGGGTATAACAGTACAAAGTTGGTGATAACATAATAAGGTTGGTGATAACATTAAAAAGTTAGGGATAACATTAAAAGGTTGATGATAGCATTACAAAGTTGGTAATAACATTAAAAAGTTGGTGATAACATTACAAAGTTGGGGATAACATTAAAAAGTTGGGGGTAACATTAAACAGTTGGTGATAACATTAAAAAGTTGGTGATAACATTAAAAAGTTGGTGATAAAGTTGGGGATAACATTAAAAAGTTGGTGATAACATTAAAAAGTTGGTGATAAAGTTGGGGATAACATTAAAAAGTTGGGGATAACATTAAACAGTTGGTGATAACATTAAAAAGTTGGTGATAACATTAAAAAGTTGGTGATAAAGTTGGGGATAACATTAAAAAGTTGGTGATAAAGTTGGGGATAACATTAAAAAGTTGGTGATAACATTAAAAAGTTGGTGATAACATTAAAAAGTTGGTGATAACATTAAAAAGTTGGTGATAACATTAAAAAGTTGGTGATAACATTACAAAATTGGTGATAACATTATATAACAAAGCTCTAGACTCCACTTTGATATTCGCCATAGACGCGCTAAGTGGACGGATTGCTGCTATATTCGTTCGCGGGTTCTGCCACCGGATGCAGAGTGCGATCTATTGCTTTCATGGAAGTCTCGAGTTCGAATCTCGCACTGGAGTCTGTAGAACTGAGGGCACACTGATATGGGTCCCTGACAAACGTTAGAGAACGTACAGGCGGCTGGGCATAGTGCTGACCACACCATACCTTCATATGCCATGGTCACATTGTAATGACAACACTATACCTTCATATGCCTAGGTCACAGAAACATATGAACTCTTTAGCCCTATAGACCCATCAGTTCTAAAAGGCTTACTTTATTTTATTGTGTTTAAACTCTGTAGTTAGAATACAGCATAGGAATACAGAAGAAATAACAAAAAGCTAGGTAGAAGACAACACAATACATAAGGATAGTCATGACGGCTTTAGCTTAAAATCGAAGTAATTAACTTTCGCCAAGATTGCACTAACATTAGTTAATTAAAGATATTCATGAGGTGTCTAGAAATAATCCCGATTTAATTGTTAAGCCCAACTTCACCTAGTTTCATGTATCTCCAAATGTTTCAGGTTACTAATTACCACTAATTAGCACTTATTATATAATCATTTGGTAGTTTGGCATACCTGTCTAAGTTAAACTGACCTTAGATTATCATAACACTGTAGTTTTATTTATTATGTTTGGAGTGAACCGTGAGTGATATTTGAATACCTAGCCACCGAAAGCGAATGGATAAGCTAACAAATCAATTATTGTATTTTGCATGCTTTTTTTGCGCGAGTATGTGTATAATATGGCTTGGTATATTACAATCTTATCTAGTGACAATAAAGCTTGAGGGGGGGGGCTGTAATAATTTAAAATCGTGGCTAAAAGTGGGGTCGACAAACACAACTATCATGAATAAATCAAATTCGAATAATAATTGAAAAAAAAAGAATTACAATGTTGTTCTTTTTTAATAATCTTGAAACAAACTAAATACTAATGAAAACAGAACATATTTGTTTTTAAATGCCACTAAACATTTTCGCGACACTTTACTTAGCCTATTGGCTAAACTGGTTAACTAGATGTAGTAGCATACACTAAAATTAACATGTATGTGTCCAAATACTGAGGTTATGTTGTTAAGGTATACGATGTTGTCACATACATTATGTCACTGTGATACCTATATTATCACATACATTATGTTGCATATGTTATCCCATTCTAGAGAACATCTTTAACAAACGAGAATCTCTGTGCTGGTTTTTTCATGTCCGTTTAACACCAAACAACACGATTCGACCAAGCTAATTAATGCAGGTATTGATTAGTATCGATTATCGATTTCAGAATCGATGTGAAATATTAGCTTGCGCGGGACAGACGTGTCGCATAACTGTTAACATTTGTTGACGGTCATTGGAGGTATGGATTATGGTAACTAGTGCTATGGATATAGCTAGTTAACCACGAATTGTTAATATTTGTTGACGGTCAACGGAGCTATGGATTGTGGTTGCTAATGCTAACGATGTAGCCATATAACCACACAACTGTTAACATTTGTTGACGTTCCTTGGAGTTATGGATTGTTCTAACTAGTGATGTAGAGATTTAACCACGAAATGTTAACATTTTGTTTATGGCAGTTGGAGGTATGGATTATGGTAGCTAGTGCTGTAGATTTAGCTATATAACCACTAAACTGTTAACATTGATTAACGGTCTTTGGAGGAATGGATTGTGGTAACTAGTGCTGCAGATGTAACCATATAACCACTAAACTGTTAACGTCTATTCGCGAAAAATGGAGTTATGAAAACAGATAACTATTGTGAGGTGTGTACATAACAAATTTGAGATGTAGCAGATATTTCATGGACCTATACAAGACTTACTCAAACATTCGTCTTCTCAGCGTGTGTTCTCGTCATAGCTCCGTCTGGTCGAGTGATGGAGTATTCGAGTACTAACCCGTATGTCATGGGTTCAGTTCCTACCGCCTGTGCCCACGTTCACATGTATCCAACTTTCGGATTGTGTGTCATCTGAGGGCACAAGACAAACCAACAGTCGTGTAATATCAAACAACATCCATTTAACAATAATCATGCTATTATCTCCCTTAAAAAATAATTTATATAGCCTATCAATCATTTTGTAACGTCAAAAAATTAATTATAATATCCAATTACTTTTGAAAGAATGTATAAAAATTATGCTTTGCTCTAGGAGCTAGATCTATATTTCAAGATAAAAAAATTAATATACTGAGTTGAAGTGGATGTAAAATTAATTGGAACATTCTACTCAGACATTACAGACTTGACTGAAGACACGAAAGCGCAGTAAAGAAAATTACACTTTTGTAAAAGATAGTGTAGACATGGTTTGCGGACATAAACACAGAAGCATCTAACTCTCTACTGAGATACATTTTGTCGTAATGAGTATTACAATATATCAAAATGTTAAATTAAATGGTAATTGATTGTTGTTTCTGTAATTTTATTATTAAAAAAATGTTTTGTGACAATCACTGTTTCGCTATTTTTTTTTAAAAATGTTAACTTTTTCTTTTGTGAATTATCATGTCGTGTAGAATGGGACAAAAATCATTTGCGAAATTCTGCTTGATCATAAACGTCTATCTGTAATGTTGTACTGTACTGTATTGTTCAAAAGTACAACTGCAATGTTCTCTTGATAAAACTACATCTTTGGTTTGGTATAGTCGCAGCAGTTGAATAGAACAAAGCTGTACTCAATGTGGAGCTGTTACCAAACTCGTATTTCTTTATTGTTCTAATTTATTGATCTACTTTATGGTTCTACTTTATTGTTCTACTGTATTGTTCTACTTCATTGTTCTACTTTATTGTTCTACTTTGTTGTTCTACTTTATTGTTCTACTTTATTGTTCTACTTTGATGTTCTACTTTATTGTTCTACTTTATTGTTCTACTGTACTGTTCTACTTTATTGTTCTACTTTGTTGTTCTACTTTATTGTTCTACTTTATTGTTCTACTGTATTGTTCTACTTTATTGTTCTACTTTATTGTTTCACTTCATTGTTCTACATCATTGTTCTATTTTATTGTTCTACTTTATTGTTCTACTTTATTGTTCTACTTTATTGTTCTACTTTATTGTTCTACTTTATTGTTCTACTTTATTGTTCTACTTTATTGTTCTACTTTATTGTTCTACTTTATTGATCTACTGTACTGCTCTACTGTATTGTTCTACTTTATTTTTCAATTTTTATGTTTTACACTGCAGTTCTACTAAACTCATCTACCAACATAGTCTCTGTTTAAGCACCATCATCTGCGCAGTTCGTTGTATTTAGGAACTTTGATACTTTACTAAGATTATTATACAAAAATACAGTGGCGTAGCGAGGTCGGGTGTCACCCGGTGCGGCACTTAATGGTGTCACCCCCCCAGAGGCGTAGCGACCCTCCCGGGGACAAATTTTCAAATTTTCGATTTGCACACCCCCCTCCCTCAAACTTTCGATTTGCACCCCCCCCCCCCTCAAGTCTTTTTCTCTATATATTTTGCTATTTTTTGCCTTGGTGTCACCCCCTAAAAGGTGTCACCCGGTGCGGTCCGCACCCCCCCCCGCTACGCCTCTGCAAAAATATACCCCCCCCCCTTCACATCCCCATCCTGCCCCTTTCCCCTTTCGAAGCACTTCTTTCCCCTCTCTAACCTACCATTTCACCCAGGGGGAGATCACACACAACAGGGTACATCAGACGTGTTGTCCAGCCTCGCTTATCTCCCTGTCAGCCTCTAAAGCAGCCATCAGTTACGTTCCCTGAGACCCGACAATCACGATACACCGAGGGCTTTCATTGGCCGTGACTTCACGCTGTCAACATCCTGTGCGATCCCGCGTCAAAGTATAAAAATAGATCCATTCTAAAGATAGTTCGGCTCTTTAGTAATACGTCTTAACGACTTGTTTGTAGTTTATAAACATAAAAATAAAATATATACAACATAAATACTGACAAAATAGCTGTTTTCTAAAGTTTCAGATCCTGATTTTCAAATATTTGTTACTTTATATTTATACTATACTACCCTTCGAATTTTAAATCGACACCCAAGAATGCAGTAATATGAGGTAAAGCTAAATCCCATCTAAAAGATTCCTTTTATTGAGAAAGCCGGTACGACTAGGCTGAAATGTTTTGTCTTGACTTTCAGTTGGCTGGATATGTCGGCACACTGGCCGGGCTGTGTACAACTGTATTTGGTCAGTGACAGGGGTCTATGTTGGTGGCAGTGTTTCTTCCAGACTTTTTTCTCCGGGGGGGGGGGGGGGCACTTGAAATTTTCGGGGGGGGGGCGGTAGACTTTCTTCGGGGGGGGGGGGGGGCGGACACTGTTAAAAGTATATATTTTTCTATATAAATTATACAGATTTTATTTCGTTCGAGGGGGGGGGGGCGGTAAAAAATTTTAGGTAAGGGTCTATGTTGGAGGTAGCGGTCTATGTTTGTGACAGGGGTCTATGTTGGTGGTAGGGGTCTATGTTGGAGGCAAGGGTCTATGTTGGTGACAGGGGTCTATGTTTATGACAGGGGTCTATGTTGGTGACAGGGGTCTATGTTGGTGGTAGGGGTCTATGTTGGAGGCAGGGGTCTATGTTGGAGGCAGGGGTCTATGTTTGTGACAGGGGTCTATGTTGGAGGCAGGGGTCTATGTTGGAGGCAGGGGTCTATGTTGGAGGCAAGGGGCTATGTTGGTGACAGGGGTCTATGTTGGCGGTAGGGGTCTATGTTTGAGGCAGGGGTCTATGTTGGTGACAGGGGTCTATGTTGGCGGTAGGGGTCTATGTTGGAGGCAGGGATCTATGTTGCAGGCAGGGATCTATGTTGGTGGCAGGGGTCTATGTTGGTGTCATGTTACATACAGGTTTTAAAACTGATTACAGAAAGTCTAAAACTACTTCCTCCTCCCCACCCCCTTCCCTCCGTATCAAACGATCTTCGACAAACGTATCTTTTGTCCCTATACAAAATGGTTAAGGATGACATTTTTATCTAGGCAAACTAAGAATAAAATAGTATTTTGTATGCAATTTATCTAAAGAAAAGTAGAAATATCTTTACAAATGTTTCCATAAAGTTACATAAAGCAAAAAACAAAACTCAAATCAACTTATTAATCAAATATGTAATGTTAACGAACGCCCAAAGAACTCTTGAGTATAACAAAGGAAAATAACTCTTCATTTAGCACCGGAGTTCTGTCCCTTGAGTTTAAAGTGCTAATGGCGTTTCTGGTTCAATAATTTCCTTTGTAGATACATTTTCAACTGGTTGCTGTGTACGAGACCATCACGTGATACAACTACAACAATAACTGTCTCTTCAGTTGAACCAACATTGTACTTTGATAGCTATTGTTGTGTTTGGGAAATGGTGTTTGTTGTTTCGTCATTGGGAGCTAACTAATGTTTGTTCTTTCGCCAAGGGAACTAACGAACAATTGTTGATTTTTTTTTTTTATTTATTTATTTTAATGGAGTGCATGTTACTAGCGGTGTTATAATGTAAATGAGGTGGATATTTGCTGTTGTGTTGCAATAGGGACTGAGTAAACATTGGCTGTGTTGTTATAGTGATGAGTGTATTTTTGTTGTTGCTATGAAGACGAAGTGAATATTTGCTGTGTTGCTATGAAGACGAAGTGAATATTCGCTGTGTTGCTATGGAGACGGAGTGACTATTTTCTGTGTTGCTATGAAGACGGAGTGAATATTTGCCTGTTGCTATGGAGACGGAGTAAATATTTGCTGTGTTGCTATGTAGACGTATTGAGTATTTGTTGAAAGGCTACAACAATGGAGTGTATGTCTGTTGTGTGAATAAAACAATGGAGTGTATGTCTGTTGTGTGTCTGTAACAATGGAGTGTATGTCTTTTGTGTGAATACAACAATGGAGTGTATGTCTGTGGTTACAACAATGGAGTGTATGTCTGTTGTGTGAATACAACAATGGAGTGTATGTCTGTTGTGTGAATACAACAAGGGAGTGTATGTCTGTTGTGTGAATACAACAAGGGAGTGTATGTCTGTTGTGTGAATACAACAATGGAGTGTATGTCTGTTGTGTGAATACAACAAGGGAGTGTATGTCTGTTGTGTGAATACAACAAGGGAGTGTATGTATGTTGTCTGGCTACAACAATGGAGTGTATGTCTGTTGTGTGAATACAACAAGGGAGTGTATGTCTGTGGATACACAATGCAGTGTATGTCTGTTGGTCTGTTATTATCCTGTATTAGGAACTGAGCGAATTGTTATTGCAGCGTTGTTGTTGGGATTCACAGAAAAAGCTGAATTGGGTTCAGCTTTTTCTGTGAATAGAGCATTAAAAAATAAGCAACTCAAATTTACGGAAATTTACGGACACAGAAAAATGCGCTTAACGAAAATGAACGCACTCAGAAAAAGCGCATTTTTTGTGCGCACTTATTTTTATTGCGCATTTTCCTGTTTATGCAATTTTCTAATCACCGCTATCCTTAACGGCGCTTCCGCTTTCATCCCCAAACGACAGCAGAATAAGAAAACACTAGAGACTTGAGTGTTGCAAACATGCTTCAGAAATTTAAAAATATGAAGTGATATTTCTTCTTCTTCGTTCTTGTTATTTTAAGTTTGGAAGGGATGCCCTCCAACACAATTAAGTATTACGTGTCAACTTCTTTTCTTTTTGGATTTGTTTCCATAGCCTTTGTCCAAATAAGAATAAACTACAAGGCAGCAGTTTTTTGATTTTGGAGTTGGTCTCTCCTAGAAGTGTTGCTGTCCCCAGCTATCGAGCCTCATCTACCTAGGCGTTTCGAACTCGAGACTTTTCAGGTGTAGCAACCATGAGATATACCGACTCGACCTCGCGGATACTATGTAGTGATACATATAGGGAATGGCGTGGTCTAGCGGTAAAACTCGCGTTTTCTATTTCTTAAGTCATGTGTTTGAACAGGGACTAAAGAAAAAAGATCGTCCATGATTTAAATGTCCCTTAATGGCGGTAAATGAAGTAAAATCCTGGCAGAGACCCATATTTCTAGCAGCTTGTGAAATAAATGTTCGATTCTTAATTAACCCTGCTCTAGTCTGTCTGGCTAATTAGCGTGTCTTAAGCTTCTGATGATCATGTATCAGAGAGCGTTTCGTTAATTACCATGTAACAAGAGCATGCATTTAAATCCCTGATATGATTGATATTATCAAATGTTATTTTTTTTTAAATTGCATCCTGTAAATACAATCTAACAAAACAGTTTGAAATTCAAGAATCTCATTAAAAAAGTAGTTCAAAATTGTGGCCAATCATCGGTTTTGTGTATATAATCCCAGGCCTTTCATTGGCTGTTTTTGTAATGCCCTACCATTTGATTGGCTGTTTGCCAATATCACGTGACTGTTTACCTGAGTTTCCTGAAGACCGCAGTGAAAGGGTTACACGATCAGGCTGGTCAACAAATTAAAATCAATATTTAAAAAAAAAATTTATGGAACACAAAGTGCTAGCTGATCAAGTTTTTTTTTAAAGACGACATCTGATTTTTTTTCATCTGCGGGGTGGCGTTTGTTTTGATGACGTGTAGTGCAGTGTTTGTTCGGGGATCAAAGGTTGTTGCAAGTGGTTGCTATATTGGTCTTCGTCTTCTTGGTTCCATTTTGCCTTGGGTTTTTTTTTCTTTAATTTAAATCTCACAAAATTGCTAAAAAAATAGGTTATGCTCACCTTTATTTAGGTCTTGTCGGAGTGCTGGTCGTTGAGGTGTTTTTCTATGTCGTATTTGGTGTATAGACTTGTTAGGCAGTATCCACACTGGAGGATAGCGGTGTCTGGGTGTTTTAGTATGTGGTGCTTTATTGCCCCTCTGCTTTTGATCAGATTGTTACAATGCGGGCATTTACTCGTTTCAGGATGGGAGGTTTTTATATGAGTTTTACACTCGCTGGCAGTACTGAAACTGTGAAAGCAATAACCGAAGCTCTTGTCTTTTCCAGGAGTTAAAGGTTTGGAGATTTGGATTGGTACGGTGGTCGTTTCTTGTTGCGGCTGGGTTTCTTTAGAGCTTGATGGACTTGCTGCAGTTGTTTCTAAAGTTGTTTGGGCCGACTTCGTTTTACTTTCGTGCAGTGTGGCTGGACTGTCTTCGTTCTTTCTTTTGGCTTTTGTTTCTGTTTCCATAGCAGTCTGTGGTGGTGTGTCATTGGGATTTAAGGCGTTTTGCTGTTGTGTGCTGGTGTTGAATGCTCCGTTGCTAAGTTTGAAGCTTGTGGTGTCAAGCAATGGAGCGCTTGCGTTCCCTGTTGTTGCTTGCGTTGTTGATTGTTCTGTTGGGTCTTCTTGCAGTAGTGTGTCTGATGGCGTTTACTGGCAATGTAGGGTGGAGGAACAGATTTGACACGCTTTTCTTCTCCCGACGATTTCGATTAGGATAGTGTGTGATTTGTTTTTGTAGTTTATTTTAATGTAATGTGGGATAGTTGTTGGATTATCGGTGTAGATAGAAAAACTGCGATTATTAGTGCGTGGGATTGTAATTATGGTTGGCTCTTTGTTACTATATGGGCGTATTGCTTGTATGAGTGTAGCGTTGTCAAGTGTAGGGGGTACCCATCTGAGGGTCCCGTTGATTTTGCCGTTTTCGTGAAGTGAGAAATGCAATGTATATGGACCGTGTGTTTTTCATGTGTTGTGCATTGTGGTGACTTCGAAGGCTTGTGAGAAGTACCAGGTGTCAGTTCTGCAATAATTTAGTAGAAGAATTTGATGATTGCTGATAGGCTGTCTTATTATATGGCCTCGCAGGTTTTGTTGACCTCTTGAAGTGATGAGTACTTGCACAGTGGGTGTTTCAGCTGGATAAAGGTCTGGACAATCTTCCTGTGGTAGATCAAGGGTTGCTGTTGTTGACTTGGCTGCAAAGGGTGGAGCCCATGATTTTATTAAACCACCCGAACCGTAGTCCGGGTTGCTCCTCTCCGGGTCTCTCGACTCAGAATAGGCGCAACCACATTGTTAACTTTCGTGATAGTTGTATAGTCCATTTCTAGTGTATAGAGATAAGGACTAAATTTTGCTCAACGTCCCGGCAAGACCAATTTTAGAAATGATCCCTAAAAGCAGGGGTCGGCAACCCTTTGAAGCGGAAGAGCCAAAAGTTACAATTTTCAAAATTTCCCTTGTTTTAAAGAGCCACTAACATTTTTTTTTATTTCAAATATTTTATTTTTATATTAAGATTATTAGTATTTGTTCAAGGAGCTGGAGAGCCGCATCTTGATATCAAAAGAGCCACATGCGGCTCGCGAGCCGCAGGTTGCCGACCCCTGCTAAAAGTATTATCTTTTTTTTTTTTGCCTCAGACATGAATTTACAGCGTCAGTTGTGTGTGTTCGCTTTAGTATTACAGTTTTCATCACCGGCTTGTGAGGACTGATACAGATTTACAATAGTAATATTTCTTTCTTACTTGTAGCCTATTTTCATTCATTTAAGATGGTTTACTTATACATAGATCTAATACAAAACGTCTAAATATAAAAAAAAAAAATAAAAAAAAATAAAAAAAAAACCAACCTGAAACTGAAAATGCAAATGTGTAATTAAATGATAATTCAATGGATTTTTTTTTCTCGTCGTGGTGGGCTGAGGGGACGGGGGGGGGGAGGGTGGAATTTGGGTTTTTAAGTAGAGCTGAAATAAATTTGGGACTACAGAGAATTAAAATGATACAAATTTTAAGCAATTAGAAAAGTTATGTTATTACAATGAGCAGAGTTTCTTCCAGGCATCTCTTCGGGGGGGGGGGGGGGGCGGGCTAAAAGTATTATTTCATTTGTTTTGTGGTTTCCCTTTTTTTTTTTTTTTTTTTTTTTTTTTTTTTTTTTTTTTTTTTTTTGCCTCAGACACGTAATTTATCGCGTCAGTTGTGTGTTCGCTTTAGTATTACAGTTTTCATCATCGGCTTGTGAGGCCTGATACAGATTTACAATAGTAATACTTCATTCTTACTTGTAGCCTGCTTTCATTCATTTAAGATGGTTTACTTATACATAGATCTAATACAAAACGTCTAAATATAAAGAAAAATTAAAAATTAAAAACCAACCTGAAACTGAAAATGCAAATGTGTAATTAAATGATGATTTAATGGATTTTTTTTTTCTCGGCGTGGTGGGCTGAGGGGACGAGGGGGGGGGGGGGGGGAGGGAGGGGGAATTTGTTTTTTTTTTAAAAGTAGAGCTGAAATGAATTTGGGATTACAGAGAATTAAAATGATACAAATTTTAAGCAATCGGAAAAGCTATGTTATTACAATGAGACACGTAAAAGCAAACACTCTTCCCTTTCAAACATCTATATCTATACCTATACGGTCCTCAATTAGTTTTTTTTTTTCCTTTTTTTTAAATTTTTTTATTAATTCAATTGTTTTAAACATTTAAATCAGTAATAATTATTTATTTGATAGATTTTACACAGCATCAAAGACATGAACATCAAATGCATATATAATAATCAAATGGAGAAAATAAAATGGCATAAGAACTAGACTAAAATAAGGTGTGCTAACTAGGTTTCTCTTGACTGCTTAGTTTACTGTGCTTTGTCCTTAGCTGAGGAGTCAAAAGTTCACATTGTAGCCACACATGGACAGAAATAGAAACGACCGTGGGAGAAGTGTCTCTGCAGTACACATACTGATCTATCATTCCAAAACTGTCCATGACATAAAATTGACCCTTGGCAAAGAGGGCACGCTACCTTGAAAAATCCGCCAGTCGTTCCCCATTATAAAACATTGGACTCCGAGACAAGACATGAAATATATTAATTAATAGTAATATGAAAATATTTATTTATTATAGTTTATTGAAACAAAACTGAGGCTTGATTATTAACACTAGTCAGAAGTATTAATTCAAAACCTGCACAATTAAAACTTAGATTTATGATTATATTCGACTACTTATTTTTTACATCTTATAAGTAAAACAAACTGTCATTTTTTATCTGATGAATACTGAATATTTTTAAAAAAGAAATTTATTATCAAAGCACTAGGTTGTTTCCCTTGAATATACATGAATTTATCAAAAGGAAGTAGCTTGAATAAGCTAATATCCTATTTTAACTTAGAAAACGTGTGTGATGCTTATAATAATCTAAAGCAGTGGCGTACCTAGGTCGGGTGTCACCCGGTGCGGCACTTCATGGTTTCGCACCCCCCTATACACACCAAAAGGAAAAAAGTAAAAAAGTATATATATATATATATATATATATATATATATATATATATATATAGTCAATGTGTACTTATAAGACTTTTTAACTCTAATTATTCATTAACTGAACTGGAAAAAAGCATTTTTCTTCAACTATTTTGCAATTTTTCGTCTAGTTGTCAACCCCCCCCCCCTCCCTTTTCCCCCAGAGTGATCGTGTTCGTGTCTTAACCGGTTGAATTTCTGACGTTATAACATTTTTTTCGATTGCCCAGTATGTTTACACCCAAGAAGCTCGCTTTATTTCAGTCTAAGGCAAAAGATATTTTTATTGTGTTTTGTGCAGATGGGCGTGAGATTATTTTTAGACATATATTTAACCAATCTGTTGGCTGATATGTATCTTGTTGATGTAGCATCCGTTTAGTATTCTAGAGCTACATTAGCGTTAACTGTTTATTTTATTGTAATGGACATCAACGTGTTGACAAAGATCCTTCCACTTTTGTCGTTCACATTGCCTTAATCGGGTTTTGTCTTCATTGGGACAGTACAAAAAATTAATTTTAAAAAAATCAAAAATTGTATATTTTAAGAATAAAATGGTGTAAAAGCTGCAAATACAGAGATGTGGCTAAATTTATTTATTTTTTTTGTGTGTTTAAGGCTACATTTTTTTCTATTTATTTTCATCAAGCCTAAATTGTAACCTAAAGTTTCACTTTCGTAAGACAAATATTGATATGCTGTACGAAAACTCCGTGATTTATCTTCTGTAAACCCCACTTTGTAGTAATTTGCATTCAAAACTTTTCCGATATTATTTTTAAATAAAATTAAATTTTTTTAACCACATGGCCTAGCTATGCGAAGTTTATGTAAATTTTCAGTGACAAAATGAAAGCAACCACATTCAGAGTTTCTTCCAGGCATCTCTTCGGGGGTGGGGGGGGGCAAAGCCCCCTCACCGAAAACTTTTTACCGCCCCCCCCCCCCCCGAACGAAATGAAATTTATGTAATTTATATAGAAAATATATACTTTTAACAGTGTCCGCCCCGCCCCCCCCCCCCCCCCGAAGAAAGTCTACCCCCCCCCCCCCCCCCCGAAATATAGCAAATACATCCAAACCTTAGTCAAGTTCGACAACAAAGTTTTTATTATGTCATATATTGGACATACATCCTGCATGGTTTAAAAATATTTGATTTGCCTTTCGAGAAGTTTCGGGACAATATTCTTTGGTGTCCATTGCAAAACATTTATTAATTTACATTTTTTTTTTTTTTTGTAAATTTATTTACTTTAATAAACCGGGAGTGATCTCCCCTAAACTTTCTCGAATATTCTTATAAAAAACAACAGGGGATGGGAACTCGGGCTATAGACATGATTTTTAATCAATTTTAAATACTTAAAGTTTTAAAAATAGAATAAAATCTCGTAGACAAATGAATTGCACACCAAGTGAACGCTAAATAAAAGAGTGTTTAATAGTGCGCAATATTATTAGTACTTTAAAAATTTACATTAGTTTTTTGAGAAATCGGAAGTAGCGTAAATTACTACTTCCGGTCAATGGAAATTACTCAAAATTTAACAGAAGGTAGAGAATTAGATCTTTAACTTATGTGTGAAATTTCATTTATCTATGTGAAATAATACTCAAGTTATAGGCTTTTTAAAAATTCAAAGTAGGAAAAGTACCACTTCCGGTTATCGGAAATCGCTCAAAAGTTGATACGGATCTACGATTTTGATAAACTACTTATATATGAAATTTCATCAACCTAGCTGTAATGGTACTCAAGTAATCGTGTTTACACACGGACAGACACACAGACACACACACACACAGACATACGGACAGAGTTGCAAAGCCCAGTTTTTCAGACTGGATTACACACAAAACCTCTTAATTTTGATACATCTGGATTGATAATTTTTGCCCGATTAAAATAAGTCCTCTATACTTCGGATGTGATGAAGGACTGAGGTGTAATACGGTGAAAACTGTTAAAATTTCAAGTGATTTTTGTGCACGATTACAATACTTTCTCTATACTTCGTATATACGAGAAAGTAAAAAAACCAACATTTAAAGTAGTAATAACATTTTTTTTTGTAATTTTACACAGCTTCAAAGACGTGAATGAAATGGAGAAATAAAATGGCATAAGAACTAGACTAAATTAAGGTATGCAAAACTCGGTTTCTTTTGACTCCTTAGTTTACTGTACTCCATCCTCGGCTGCGAAGCCAAAAGTTCACATTGTAGCCACCCATGGCCAGATAATTTTTACTTTCTCGTATATACGTAGTATAGAGAAAGTATTGTAATCGTGCAAAAAAAAAATCGAGATTTTTACAAATCTCGACGTTTTACACCTCACTGATACGGAAAAACATAATTTTGCAATCTTGTCCGTATGTCTGTGTGTGTGTGTGTGTCTGTGTGTCTGTGTGTCTGTGTGTCCGTGTGTAAACACGATAACTTGAGTACCGTTACAGCTAGGCTGGTGAAATTTCATATATAAGTATTTTATCAAAATCGTAGATCCGTATCAACTTTTGAGCGAATTCCGATAACCGGAAGTGGTACTTTTTCTACTTTGAATTTTTCAAAAGCCTATAACTTGAGTACTATTTCAGATAGATAAATGAAATTTGATATGTAAGTAAAAGAGCTATTTCTCTACCTTCTGTCAAATTTTGAGTAATTTCCGTTGACCGGAAGTACTTATTTACGCTATTTCCGATTTCTCAAAAACCGCATGTAAATTTATAAAGTACTAATAATATTGCGCACTATTATGCGCTTTTTTATTTAGCGTTCACTTGGTGTGCATTTCTTTTTTCTACGAGATTATATTCTATTTTAAGAAATGTGAGTATTTAAAATGGATTAAAAATCATGTCTAGAAGTCTATATCCCGAGTTGCCATCCCCTGTAGTGTTATATTAGAATATTCGAGAAAGTTTAGGGGAGATCACTCCCGGTTTATTTAATTTATAAGATAAATTTTATCTCTCATAATTAACTTTGGCAACATTACTATATTTTTTTCTAATAATATCTTTAAAAATGTAGTATTTAATATAGCAAAAAGTTTAGTCATTTAAATTAGAGTGTATTATTAATTTAAAATTTATAGATTAAAAAGTGTAGATGTTTAAAATTTAAAGTTTCAGTAATAAAAATATTTTTTTAAATAATTTTTCTTCTAAATTTTAACCATTAATTTTTATCTTTTTAACACGTTTTTATTAACTCAGCTTCGCGTGTGTTTGTTGTTAAAATTGACATCGAAAATTAACCCACTTCTGATTGCTCAATAGATCTGAAATTTGGCATGTAGGCTACTTTCGCCTAACAATTTCAGATGCAATCATAAAAACTAGCAATTAGAGACGGTAATTAGCTTAATTTAATTACGCCCCAAGGACCATAAAATTGAGGACATGATTTCTAAAGATACCGACAAGACTGGAGGCTTATAGACACAGTTACTTCGGCCCCAATCGATGTGAGCGCGCTGGCCGTGATCGTATAGTGGTTAGTACTTCGCGTTGTGGCCGCGACAACCCAGGTTCGAATCCTGGTCGCTCAAGATTTTTTTAGTCCGTGTATTTATAAACACTTAGTCAATTCATACTTAATCAAGTCATTAGATAAAGTAGAAAATAAACTATATAAAAAACTTTTTTAAAAACCACGTTTTTCATGTGTAGCAACGGACTAAAAAGGAGAAAATAAAATACTTAAAAAAAACTTTTTAAAAAACCACGTTTTTCTTGTGGACTAAAAAGTAGAAAATAACTATTTACATACATTTGATGACAAAAAACGTGGGTCGGGCAGATGGGTCGGGAAATTTGATGGTGAACGTACCCACGTTTTTTGTCATCAAATGTATGTAAATAGTTATTTTCTACTTTTTAGTCCACAAGAAAAACGTGGTTTTTTAAAAAGTTTTTTTTAAGTATTTTATTCTGACTACGATTTGGATTCAATCTTTATAGTGTTTCCCTTGGTTCGTATGAATTATCTAAAGGGAAATAACTAGGAAAATATGAAATTCATTTGTAATCTATAACACTGTCGGAAAGCTTTTATTAATCAATTTTAACATAGAAAGGTATACACTACAGTAACAAAAGAAAAAGCACAGTAAACACATGCCTAATTTAAGAAAATCAAAGGTGTTCTTATGTAAGTCTGTATCCTCGTTAACATAAACTGAGTAGTCTTTTTTTTAAAGGCGTGTTCGCATAATGTTATGTAAACAGTTTGTTTAAATTTGTAGATTTAAATATTAATTAGAATAAATTTTGTTTACATTTCCGTCAAATGTTTTGCATCATCCCTAACACAAGTCATCGGACTAGTTTGCAATATACAGACAATATATCATTCTGTATTTATATAGAGGATATAAACACCAGTTGACTTATATATAGGCTAGATATATCTGTGTTTTAATTTACTCCTATAGGATACGTAGCTGTGAATTTATGTATAGGCAATATATCTCTGTACAAATATATGGGCTATACAACTATGCCTGCTTATTTATAGGCTATAGTTTTACATTTTATAATATGTATTTATTATATAGGGCCACATCCGAGTGTTCATATATATATATATATATATATATATATATATATATATATATATATATATATATATATATATATATATATATGTACTTATATATAGGTCACAGCCATGTGTACTAATATATAGGTCACACCCCTGTGTACTAATATATAGGTCACATCCCTGTGTATTTATATATAGGTCACTCCCTGTGTACTTATACATTGGCTTCATTCCTGTTTATTTATATATAGGCTACTCCCTGAACAAATACATAGTCTATAAATCCTTGTGTACTATATAATGTTCTTGAACATATAACGTTGTCTGTCATTGATGTTCTAACTGGCATAACAAAAACATGACTGCAGAAGGTCGCTTGGAGTAGATTCCAAAACTTTTGTTTTTGTTTCCACAAAGCTTGTTTACTTTCAACCAATCAGATTAACCCAGTCTTTACAAACAAAACAAAAATAATAAAGTTCGCTAACTCATGTTTTGTGCATTTCGTTCACTTTAAAAGTAACGGTTTTTATTTCGAATAAATATCAGTGATTCCCAGTCGATATTTTATCTAGCATTAGGTAAATTCAACTTGATTAAAGCTTCAGCTTCTTAAATCTTTGTTAATTAATTAACTGCGGGTAATTATTTGTTTATTGAATAGCCTCCGTTTATTTATTGTTTGTATTTATGGGCGGTAACCCAGTTAAGGAAAACGGTTAATGAGTTAATGGACCAGCTAATTCAAATAAATTCCTGGACTAAAAAAAATTTTTGAGTGTGGGCCTATACCTTTACAGTTGGGATATGTAGGCTTAACTTGATTAAAAACTACATGTGTGGGCCTATACCTTTACAGTTGGGATATGTAGGCTTAACTAGGTCAACACTACCTGTACACATTAGAAGGTTTCTAATTAATAAACGTGAGTAAATTAGTTACGGATGTAGCCTTGCTAGTCACGTGATTGTTTTTTACCGACCTTGACACCTGACCGAAATGTCAAGATCGCGTAATGTCATTGTTAAGAGTAGTGGCATTTGTTGGCAGAGTCATGGCACTTGGTTAGCTTTTAAGCCGCACAAATAATTCGTGTTTACCTTAAAGGCACATCATAGTCCATGTTTAGCCTATATCCGCATCAGATTCAATGGTTAGCCTATAGCCGCATCAGATTCAATGGTTAGCCTATAGCCGCATCAGATTCAGTGGTTAACCTATCCTATAGCCCAGGGGTCGGCAACCTTTTGAGACGAAAGAGCCAAAAGTTACAATTTACAAAACCTCACAGTTTATATAGACCCACTAACCCTTTTTGTCAATATTATGGTATTTGATTAGGATTAGGTACACGAATTTAAAATAAATATTATTTCATACTTAAACCCATTTTTATATGCATGTTTCGCACAAAACATATTAAAGTATTTTAGCTAGCTCTGCTAGGATAATAAAATCAAATTATATAACCATACAACTATCCCTACCTAATTTAGAAGCTAATAACTTTAAAAAACTATGTCACTCAAATGAAATTAATGCACACGGACTAATAAAAAATGTCTTTTGAATAAAATAACCTTTACTATTACTATTGAGAATATCTGGGAAAAAATGTGCACTTCGGTAGTAGAAAGCACGGAACCACTGCCGTGGGGCTGGGCCTTATACCCAAGCAGCTGCCAGCTGTCTGTATACACTCTACTCCACCTATTCTCATTGTTTTTATCTTGTTTAAAGTTGTTTTTACAGTATAATATTTTTATGAGTTGTGAAAAGAAAATAATATAATTATTATGGAACTGGCGAGCCGCATCGAAAGAGCCGCATGCGGCTCGCGAGCCGCAGGTTGCCGACCCCTGCTATAGCCGCATTAGAATTCCATGGTATGCCTAAAGTTGCGCCATATTCCATGTTTAGCCTATAGCCACTCCATATTAATGTTTAGCCTATAGTCGCACCATGGACCATGGTTAGCCTATAGTCGCACCATGTACCACGGTTAGCATATAATAGTTACAAAGCATATAATAGTTACAACATATTCCATCCTTTGCCTATAGCCCAGGGGTCGGCAACCTTTTGAAGCGGAAGAGCCAAAAGTTACAATTTTCAAAATTTCCCTGGTTTTAAAGAGCCACTAACATTTTTTTATTTCTAATATTTTATTTTTTTATTAAGATTATTAGTATTTTTGCAAGGAGCTGGAGAGCCGCATCTTGATATCAAAAGAGCCGCATGCGGCTCGCGAGCCGCAGGTTGCCGACCCCTGCTATAGCCCCATTTGCAATGAGGTCAATTAATTCAATTTATGAGTATGTCACATGAGGGATGACGGTGTGAAAGAAACAAATTCTTACTAAGGTTGTTAACAGATAGTTCGTAGTTTTATCAAATACCTATCACTTCAAAGTATTGAATAAAGTTAAGGCTTTATTTTAAGACAAGAGGTCATTATTAATTCATATAGCATAACGTATACAGTTTTCAGAACATCTATATCAGATCTTTTGATTTTCACGTACATTTAATAAAAAACAACTATCCATTTTATTTTTTATCTTGACTATTAAATTATTGACTTAGTTAACAACGTTTAGGATCAAAATTATTAGTTGCTTCCCTTGTGTGTTGGAAATTTATAAAATGGGAAGTGACTAATACAATCTTTTATTCTATTTCAATCGTCCAAAACCGGTGTAAAGCTTATAATTATAAGTCACTTCTGCACGATAAACTTTACTTTTCTTCTTCCTCGTTCTGAATTTAATTTTAGGAGCGATTCCCTTCAACACAATTAAGTATTACGTGTCATCCTGATATGCGCAATATGGGCCATTGACTCCCATTTCAGCCTGCTTTTCTTTTTGGATTTGCTTCCATAGACTTTTTCCAACCAGAAACAAACTACAAGACTACAGTTATTTTATTTTGGAGATGTTTCTTCTAGATCAGGGGTCGGCAACCTGCGGCTCGCGAGCCGCATGCGGCTCTTTGGATGTCCAGATGCGGCTCGCCAGTTCCATAATAATTATTTTATTTTATTTTTTATAATAAAAAAATATTATACTGTAAAAACAAAAACAACTTTAAACAAAATAAAAAATAATTAGAATAGGTGGAGTAGAGCGTATGAATAGCTGACAGCCTCTGGGTATTAGACATAAGACCCAGCCCCACAAATGTTCTGTGGCCAGCCCTGTGGCAATGGTTCCATGCTTTCCACTACCGAAGTGCACATACAAATGTTAGTGGCTCTTTAAAAATTAGAAAATGTTGTAGATTGTAACCTTTGGCTCTTCCGGCTCAAAACGTTGCCGACCCCTGTCCTAGATAAGTGGCTCTCCCCAGCTATCGAGCCTCATCTGCCCGGGAAACTTTATTAAAACCGAAGTGTATTTATCTATAATTTATATCCACATTCAAAGTGCCTTTAAGTGTCCTAAAAATAGGCAGTTATAAATAAATCTAATGAAATAGTGTTTGCAGATGTGCATGTATTATAAACAGAACAGCTGTGTTGACCATCTGTAAATAACTGTTTCGGGCCACTTAAAGCATGAGCCACTGCCTTCTGCGTGCTATATAAAGTGGTGCTTCGAGATACGAACTTAATCCGCTCCGCAAATCTCGCCCGCACGTCAAACTGTTTCAACTTTTTAATTTCTACTTTTAAAATTGATGAAATGCGATTATAAACAAAAAATCATCATCAACGTTTCCCGTTCGTGCCCAAGACACATGAATCAGATGAAGTAGAGTTGATCTGTTTCAGATACCTCGATGAAGGGATAGTGTGGTCAGCACTATGTTAGCCTCTCCATAGTTCGTGGTTAGCCTATAGCCTCACCATAAATCGTGGTTAGCGTATAGCCGCACCATAGTTCGTGGTTAGCCTATAGCCTCTCCGTAGATTATAGTTAGCATATAACCTCAATATAGATAGTGGTTAGCCTATAGCCTCTCCGTAGATTATAGTTAGCATATAACCTCAATATAGATAGTGTTAGCCTATAGCCTCAATATAGATAGTGGTTAGCCTATAGCCTCAATATAGATAGTGGGTCACTTATAGCCGACTCCACTTCCCCACTACTTTGTACTACTCTGACCTTGATGCGGGAACATTTATGAAGGAATGTCTCAACCAATATTCCATAATGAGCCTACTATTTGCTCTAGTAATTATCGTGTTGCCATTTGAAGCCCCTAGTCACGTGACTATGGTTATTTTTTAAATCAATATGTTATACTGCAGCATTATTATACAAGGCAAAAATACGTTCTTGAATTTTTTTCTCAAAGAATTTTTAAAAATCCAATACTGCTCTATTGATATTTTAGATTTATGAATTTATATATTTTTTTAAAATTTCACCAATTATAACACCCGGTCATGTATAGAGCTATAGTCTCACCTTCCAGGTGGGGGTATTACTAGCTTGTTCCCCATCTAGCTTGTTCCCAAACCAGTTGGTTCCCCGTTCAAAGTTCCCAATCTAGTTGGTTCCTCATCTAGTTGGTTCCCCATTCATATGGTTCCCCATTCTCATGGTTCCCCATCTAGCTGGTTCCCTATCTGATTGGTTCCTCATCCAGTTGGTTCCTCGTCAATTCCATTAGTGACAAATCTCCATGCCTCTCAACCAATCACCGGTTACCTTACACAAACAGACTTTTTTCGACCTATCCACACGACCCATCCCGACCGTTATTCGACCAACAGACAAGGCGTGAAACATAGTTTAAATTATTGTTTTTAAACTTCTGTGTTGCGTTGCTTTGTTTTTCTCCTAGTTTCGGTAAATAGAGCTACCATCTGACTCGACACTACTGCATAACATGTGACAGCTGGGCTTGTAATGTCGATATTTTTTAATGTCATGACATCCAGGTTACGTAGTTGACAATTAAGATAATTAACCACCGCGGGCGGCTGTTCTCTAAATTGATTTTAACAAGTTTTGGGCTAAGTGACAAACGTTAAGTTAGGTTAACCTGTTGCATTCCCCCCCCCCCCCGGGCATAGGCCGCTGACAAGAACTTTCCAGGCTATTCTTGGAAAGTCTCTCCAATTGTCCCCAGGTGTATTACTCTCTTCAACCAGGTTGTGTCACCATCCAGTTCTTTCTTGGTCGGCTTCTTTTTTTTCTTTTGCCCTGTAATCTCCGGGTTTGGGCCTGTCTTTTTGTGCCGGATACAGGCTTCCTGAGTGGGTGGCCAATCTTTCGTTTGTCTCTTGAGTATCTCTTCATCAGCTGGCAGTTGGTTTGGATTCTGCAATTGTACATTGATGCCGACGTTCAGAGCTTCTTCCAGGCAGCTCGCCCACCCCCCCACCCCCCCCCGAACGAAACAGAGTTTATATAGAAAATATATACTTTTACCAGTATCCCCCCCCCCCCCAACGGAGAAAAATGTCTGGAAGAAACACTGTATACGTTTATATATATATATATATATATATATATATATATATATATATATATATATATATATATATATATATATATATATATATATATATATATATATAATGTGTGTGTGTATATATATATATAGGCCCCTATACATTATTATATACATTTATTTATAGACCTATATAAATATATAAAGGCATATAAGTATATATACATATATACATATATACATATATACATATATACATATATATATATATATATATATATATATATATATATATATATATATATATATATATATATATATATATATAACTTGACCCACGTTTCTAATTGTTTACGTGTGTAGTAACGCCTGACTAAGCAAACATCGATACCCTTCGTGAAGTCACATGACCTTTGCGTGACCTTCCTGACCGGAAGGTCATACGTGACGTATTTTCTTTTGAACCTCGTAGTCACAGCTCAGTGGACGCTAGATCAGTCATCGAGATCGGCAACATTGGTGATCGATTGATAGAACGTAATGGTGGACTGGATGAAGATAGAGTTAAAAGGTTTATAGAACGTGATGGTGGACTGGATGAAGATAGATGTAAATGTTTTTTTTAAGCTGTGATGGTTACGGTGTTTTGACGAGTACGCTGTAAGCGGGATAGAGGACATGAGGACTAGCGTTCTGTAGATGAGTCAATACGTCACGTGGGAATGTCACGTGGGATGTCACGTGATTATGTCACGTGGGTATGTGGTGAGGGGGTTTCATGTTGGATGTCATACGGGGTGTCACGGGAATATGTCACGTGGGGTTTTATGTGAGATGTCATTTGATATGTCGTGAAGAATGATACTTTGGATGACATGTATGGAATGATGTTGGGGGTCGTCCATAAATGACGTAACACTCAGGAGGGGGGTTCGTAATTTTGTGACGGTGTGTGATGAGGAGGAAGGGGGGGGGGGGTCAGATGGTGTGACGTCACTTTTTTGCATTAGTTTTAGCTGTTATTTCGCTTTTTAAAAAATGTTTTAAAAAAATGTAATAGGAATTGATCAAAATACTCTATGTTTACAGAGTTCTAACAAGATTTTGGAAAAATATCCACGTTTTAAGAATAAAAAAACAGGAATTTTGAGGGGGGTTGTAGGCTGAGGAGTGACGTCATTTTAGGGGGGGGGGGGGTCTGGCTTTTTGTGACGACGTGTGACGGAGGGGAGGGGGGAGGTAAAAATTGTCAAAAAAAGCGTGACGTCATTTATGGATGACCCCTTGACACTTGGGGTGTCAGATGACATGTTGCATGTCATGTAGCATTGCTAGACCAGCCATCATGCACGCTTGTAAGTAACACTGTTGTACTTAATACTGCATCCATCCTTTGCCATATATATATATATGTATATATACATATACATATGCATATATATATATATATATATATATATATATATATATATATATATATATATATATATATATATATATATATATATATATATATATATATATATAATATCCTCAAGGCCATTCTAGAGAAATGTCTCGTTGACTGAAAGCACCGTAGAAAATGTGTTAGCCCTCTCTTAAGAGTTAACCCAGAGAACAAATCGCATCATGCCCCATTAAGTGCACACTAACCGGCAGCAAACGACCGGCACACAGCCGGCAGATATCAGCCGGTGAGTGCTGTCACAAGGAGGAAAGGGGAGGTCATTCTGAGAGCACTTGTCGCGTTTTGCTGGTTGGATAACGACCACGCCCAGGGCATGTTGGGCATATGGAGTAGCTTCCCTTGGTTCTATACTCTGTGTTGACTAGCGTCCCTTTAAAAGTAAATCAGTTTACTACACGTTTGTTTCTAAATTTTTTCAACACGTGAAGGTAAAGTACATTCTGTTTTTGCATAATTTTATAGATTTTAATATGACAAAACTTGTTCAAACTACTGGCAAGTTTTAGTATTTGTATACCTATAGTGTTACCGTTCTTGAATGTGCAATCCTATTTCTCACCAGATTAACTGTTTTAGTGAGATTAAAGTTAGGGTTTTGGGTTAATCCCCTTTTTTGCTTTCAACTTGATCGAGCCAGAGACTTTAGATCGTTTTTAAGAGCTAATTATGACGTCACTTCCGTGTGCTTGGGGTTGAAGTGAGCTGAGATGTCGCTGTCTTATGCCGTGTGTAGATAGATGTCTTGTTCATTCATCAGCTCG